>NW_026973702.1:332500-355000 GCF_035594125.1 Scylla paramamosain
CAACACCTCAGCATTGTCACCAGCACTGTTTACATCATCGTGGATCACTGGGTATGACATTACTCACATCAGGTATCTCTGTTAATGACAATAATTGCCTCACACTGTTCCCAAATCTCGCATTCATGTCACCAACAATGAAATATCCTTTATGCATGTACCTAGAATTTACCTTCACTTGAATAGAGGCAAGTAAGCCATGGGAGTAATACGGAGAGTCACAAGGAGGAATGTAACAAAAGGCAAATGGTTCACCCTCAACATTGCGAAATTGCATCCAAACTTGATCCCCCGTGCTTGTGTCAACATCAAATACTGAAGTAGATGACCAGTTGTTAATACATACAACTGTTCCACTCGCTCTGCACCACCAACTTCTTTACTCTTACACGTCGCATAACCTGGGAAAGACACTGGCATAGCTGTTTTAACTTCATTAATACAAATTATGTCGTAATCATGTAACATCTGTTGTGCATCTGCCTTCTCTAACTTTGTGCGCACTCCACCTGTGTTCACGACATTGATCTTATCTTTCTTGTATGCTGTGGTGATGTTTAAAAAAACTGAGGATTCCAGCCATCAATCACATCTGCATCCCTATACAGCTTCCCTTCCCTCGTATCCAGACATACCGCACAGCCTGCATTCTCTGGTCGTGCCTTCTCTGTCGTCTCTGCTTCCCGTAATCGTCGCCACTCCCTCCTCACACAAGGGTGGACATCCTTCTTGACATAAATCTTGTTGTAATTGTCACCAGATGTCTTCAAGCGGTTGGCGTTGTCCAGGATGGTACTGCGTTGTCCCTCATCAGCCAGCGTGAACAGGATGGGACGTCGCCTGGTGCCGAGTGAAGTGCTGTTACCCAGCCGACGATGAGTACCACTCACTACATAAAACCATACTTGCTTCCACACACGCCTACGTAAGGAAATGCACGCCCACAGACGCCCACTTAAGGCCACATGCACCCACACACACCCAAACATGCCTGTACGTATCCACACCTCCACACACACGCCCACACACGCCTAAACACGCCCACACACATCTATACATAAGATTACATCACATCGATACAAATGTTCCAAGATGGCTGCCGACACGGCTTCACAGTCACCACTTTCCTGGAGGCTGGCCTTGTTCATTTCAGCAACTGACAACTAACACCAAGGATTAGCGATGAAGATAATACATACAGTGTTTATTTTGTTGGTCACTGATGAAGCATTATAGCGCCAGACAGACCATTTATGCAATGCCTTTATTTGCAGTGACGCCAGCTGCGCCATCTATATATTTGCAGTGACGCCAGCTGCGCCATCTATATATTTGCAGTGACGCCAGCTGCGCCATCTATATATTTGCAGTGACGCCAGCTGCGCCATCTATATATTTGCAGTGACGCCAGCTGCGCCATCTATATATTTGCAGTGACGCCAGCTGCGCCATCTATATATTTGCAGTGACGCCAGCTGCGCCATCTATATATTTGCAGTGACGCCAGCTGCGCCATCTATATATTTGCAGATGAAACACCGCCCTAAAAAATCAGTAACCCAGTTATCTCTCCCAAAAACACCCAGGAAATAGAACAACATGCAAAAAACATCACAAACAACAACAACAATAACAAAAACATCCCTATCCTTTCCAAAACACCTTGAAAACACACACACACACACACACACACACAGATAGATAAGTTTATTGACCACAAATTGTCTGGCCTCACAGCCTTGACTTGCTCCAGGGGCAGGGAGGGTTGTCTAGCACTGGGGTGCTGACGTGTGTGCTGACATCAGAGCCTTGACTTGCTCCAGGGGCAGGGAGGGTTGTCTAGCACTGTGGTGCTGACGTGTGTGCTGACATCAGAGCCTTGACTTGCTCCAGGGGCAGGGAGGGTTGTCTAGCACTGGGGTGCTGACGTGTGTGCTGACATCACAGCCTTGACTTGCTCCAGGGGCAGGGAGGGTTGTCTAGCACTGGGGTGCTGACGTGTGTGCTGACATCACAGCCTTGACTTGCTCCAGGGGCAGGGAGGGTTGTCTAGCACTGGGGTGCTGACGTGTGTGCTGACATCATAATCGTGACTGTCCTGCGCTGGGTTAAGTACTCTTTTAAAGTGAGTGTTGATATCTTCACCAGCAGTGACCTCTCATTATCGTGTTCTGACACTGACATCACCTTTCCAATCCACAGCTTGCCAAACTCTTCCATCTCCCATTTACCGAAGTCATCCCTCTCGTTTTCTGTAAGCTGAACAGAAAACTTTACAACTAACAGCACACACACTTATATATTTCATGGGATAGCCTGTCAGCAGTTCATCCGCGTTACTCTCATCTCGAACATCACTATCAACATGGACCACAATGTTCTCAAAATGTCGTTTGTCAGTGTCGGCAAAACGCTCAGAGCAACACAACCTTTCGTTACATGATTAAGTAACTCCTTTACCGCTGCTCCGAGGCGTGGGTTCGTATCAGCTGTGATAATGCAACCATCCTTTACATGGCCAGATGCATTCTTTCTTGCACAGCAGCAAATGACACACTCGAAAAACAAGGAGTAACTCGGCGGTGTGCACCAAAACACAACATGATGCCAGACACATTACTGAACTGAAGCCACGCCTGCTCAACAACACTCACACCCACGCCACGAACCAGTGAGCTTAACAACGCTTTACACACACCACAACACCACCCCGCCCCGCCCCTCGGCTGCACCACCCAGCCACCTCACTGAGACATGATACGTAGCCGGGGAGCCGTACACTGGCAGGCTGGCTTTACTTCCCACAACACCATACTGGTCAGCACTCGCAACACTTGAGTTTTCTTCAACTTTGTATGAATTCCGTTGGCATTCCATGGTATAGACAACTCGCTCACTCGCCGTGGGTCATTTAAAAGCCTGTTGCCTCCAGCCATTGATAACACAGCCGTTAATGTAAAGCTTCCTCTCCCGGCTCGCTCCCTCTCCGTCCTCTCCGCACCCCCAAGTCTCTGCTACGCTTTCCTTACCGCCGGGGGCACGTCCTTCTTAACACACATCTTTCTAAAGGGCTCGTTGCGTGTTGTGAGTCACACACACACACACACACACACACACACACACACACACACTACCATGCCCAATACCTACTACTACTACTACTACTACTACTATTACTATTACTATTACTTACCATTCTTGCAGTTTTTTCAATCCATCTTCTGAATTGGTTTGCAGGCTTATTGTTTTCCTTCCTTGTTTGTCTTGGCTGCAGAGAGAGAGAGAGAGAGAGAGAGAGAGAGAGAGAGAGAGAGAGAGAGAGAGAGAGAGGAGTAGGTAGATGATAGAAAGAGATGAGAAGAAAGAGAGAAATAAAGAGAATTAAAGATAGGAAAACGAAGGGACATTGAGAGTGAGAGGGGTAGTGTGAGAGAGTGAGAGAGTGAGAGGCGAGTGGGTAGGTGATAAAAATAGATGAGAAAAAGAGAGAAATGAAGAGAATTAAAGATAAAAACACTTAGGGACATTAAAAGACGAAGAGGGGGATGTGTGCGAGAGAGAGAGAGAGAGAGAGAGAGAGAGAGAGAGAGAGAGAGAGAGAGAGAGAGAGAGAGAGAGGGGGTAGGAATGTTTTTTTAAGGTTCTAGTGACAGATTTCTGCATTACTGACAGGAGAAACACTATTTCAGTATGTTGTAGTGGAAGTTATAGGGGTTTTTAATGGTGCTGTTGTGGTTCCAGTGACAAATTAACAATATATCTGCATCACTGACAGGAGGTTGTAGTGGAAGTTATAGGGGTTTTAAATGGCATTTCTTGCAGTACTGACACCAGCCGCGTCACCGCCCTCCACAAGACCAATGATGGCGCAAGCAGTCTGGCCTCCCAAGACAGCCCTCATTGAGCTGTTGAGGTTAAAGACAGCACACGCGGAGCCGAGGCCATCCCCTTGAGTGTCGGCCCAACACACCACTCAGTCTGGTGCCAAGGTTAAGAGTGATGACTGCGTGAGTGGCGCTGCTTCCCTCAGTGCATCGGTGGTTAGTGGCGCAGGGGAGCTGACGGACACGCTTTTGTAGGAGTGAGTTTCCTGAGTTTCTGAAGCGAGATATAGACCTTATGGACGTAGATATGTGTACGTAGATATGTGTAGCGCACCGAAGGTAAGGCGAAGCGCAGGCACACAGCAGGCAGACAGTGGGAGACAGCAGGAGGGTCGTGTGCCGAGGTGTTGCACTCTCAGATAGTGGAGCCATGAAGGCAGGCGGGTGGCTGGTTGCTTTGTACCTCGCCATGGTCATGAGTAATACTTAGAATCGTCCTAGCAATTACTATCGTCTTCACATCTCGTGTTTCATGTGTTTATTTGGTGCTTGATCAAGATGTGAGAAACGGTGCTCTCTGTGGTGCTTCGCATGCAGTGACCCAGTGTTTCATTATCAACTGTACTGTGTTAAGATATTTCATTTGTTACGTGCTGATCAAAATATTTCCTTTCCTCTCCATTATTCATTTTTTACTCTGACATCACAAGTCACTCAATATTTTTTCCTCGCATAACAAGGGCTGTTTCTGGCATTCTGGGGCCTCATGCGAAGGGCTGCTTGGTAACCCTGCGTTGTGGAACTATGGTAGGTGGATCCCCAGCCCTCTAAGGGGGTTACAACCACTCCTTTCACATATTAAATGTATAAATCTGGTGGACTTTGAGAGGAAAAAAAAAACCTGAATCCGTAAACATGATAGGCTACTTTCTTCAACGTGATTATACGCATGACACAGTAGCAGTGTCCATTCAAGGTATACACCCAGTTTAGGAATTAAAGTACACAAATATAACAGAGATAAGAATGAAAATGTGCAAAGTTTGCGAGGTGAATCGACCCCAGGCGAGATACCATAGTCTATCATAAGAGAGAACGATAGGCAGCCTTAACCGTGAAAGAAAACGGAAAGTAAAGGGTACACAATATAAAAATCACTCTAAAAATTAACAGGTGAAATACACCCTCCATGTCACATGCTATATGTGAAGGTATTATATCTAGAACTATTGAAATATGAGTAGAAATAAAAAATAAAAAAAAAATTCTTCTCACAACTCTATCCTAATTACGTACAGTAATACTCGGACATGGCTAGACTCAGCAAAGCCTCTCCTTCCTTTCACTTACTTCCATTGCCCCAACAAGACACTTCACATGTAGCAATTTCCCTTTTCCACAAACATTCTACCATAATTGAATCTGTAATTGCTTACCCAAACCTTTCTACATGCCTTTTACTTTCATCTCATGGGAAACCTGAACTGAAAACCTTTTCCCCACGTATATTACTTTTCTCAATTGTATTTACTCTAGTTAAGAACACTGACTGCTTGACATGTCCACACTCCGCCCAGCCTCGCCTCTCGCTTGCTGTCTCCTCCCTGCATCGGACAGACGTGTCAGCGCAGTGTTGCTCAGGCACAGGGGAAGAGCGCCGAGCTGTGCGGTGTCGGCTCCTCTGCTGATCCAGCCTGTCAACATGCAGACAATAAGTCCCCAAGAGAAGACTAGATCTGCATCAGCCAGCAGTTCACTGATCACCGCGAATACAGCACGACACTGACAAAGAATGAAGTGTACGTGAGGCCTGCATATCAATGAAAGAAATCACCCGTGGGTTTGAGCATACTGGAATAAAAATACAAACAAGATCTACAGGGAAATGACATAAGTTTTGTGCAGTGGTGTACAACAAAGACTTACATAAGAGTTGTGGCTGAGTGGCACTTTTTTGTGAAGCACTAAAGAGGTAAACACTACGCACTAACATAATCCTTTACTTAACAAGACAGAAACCCACCGGTACATGCCTTACATCAGCTCATATGGAAAGAAAACAGCCAGACAAGTTTTTGGTATATAAATCACCAATACACCTCCTTACACCGTGTTAACTGAGTGAAGGGCCGCCACTTACCAAGTGTGCGCCATAATCCTGCTCACAACCTGTTTTAAATTGCTTATTATGAGACTTACAAGAAATTATGATTAGAAATACTATTACATATAGAATACTCATCATAAACGCAAAACTAAAAAAAAATATGCCGTGTTAGAGAGAGAGAGAGAGAGAGAGAGAGAGAGAGAGAGAGAGAGAGAGAGAGAGAGAGAGAGAGAGAGAGAGGTGACAAATGTGTACTTATGTTTAAATAGTGAAAATATGCATTTGCTTATATAACACTCGTAAGTCTATGTCACCATTCCTCGCTAAGTTCAGTAATACAGCAGAATATATATATATATATATATATATATATATATATATATATATATATATATATATATATATATATATATATATATATATATATATATATATATATATATCCGGCGCCTATTGCACACTAGCACTGCTACTGCTGTGTTCCTTAACTTGATGCAAACTCCAGTACAAAAAACCCTCCAGTGCACAATGAAGCAAACTCCACATCTCGCCCATCACCTCCACCCTCGCTCCACTAGGCTCCGCCAGCCACCCCGCCCCGCCCCGCTACCACACCACCACTTCACCCCGCCCGTGGCAACACGCTGATGAACCGCTGACTCACAGTCACGGAATACGATGAATAATTTACCTTTTCAAGATGTTGCACTGGACGGGGGAAGCCAAACACTCCACAGTGCTCACCAAACAATACAACAAAGTCATACACGTGGGCTACATACACGCATACACTGAACACTTCCACAATACACTTACCATTCAGATTCTGTTGACAAATGCCTCATGTTTGTTACAGCTGCCTTCACACTCACCACAGCTAACCCTTCCTGCTCACACAAACCAAAACTCTTCCCTTCTTGCTTCTTTTTCTACAACAATCGCGATTTTTATTTTTATTTTATTTATTTATCTATTTATCTCCGTCTCTCACAAGTACATTCACCCAATTACGATCACGCTGGAGGTCTGGAACTCAAGACCTCTCACCCTAACTCTACATTTCCCCTTTATTTATTTATTTATTTTTATTTATTTATCTTATTTATTTATTTATTTACTCACTTTTTTTTTTTTTTTGTCTCAAGAGAGGAACGTTAAGGCGTGCCATGCATTTGTTCCTCTAATCAAGAAATTCGGCTTGTACCAAACCCTTCCTTCTCTCACACACACAGTTTTCAAATGGCACAGAGGTGAACACTCGCATTCCAATAAGTGTTTTCCTCACTGATTATACGGAATTGCTTGTTAAAAATTATCACAATTATTAGAACGTCCTTGAAAACCACTGCGTTGTCAGTAGAGCTTCCTGAAAACTGTGGAGAGGGGACGAGGAAGCGTTTAATACGACCCGTAACGTGTTTCATTATTTTACATAGTAATTTTTTTTTTTTCCTACCCCAAACAATTCAGAACCATCTCTGTAAAACAATGAAGACATTTTGAAATGCGCAGTTCACTATTTTTAAACCCCAACACCGGTGAGTCACGTCAGGAATTCCCGCGCCGTTGCCAGATGTACTCCCCGTTGTTGATACACTTTCCACTCTTATTTTTCCAGCAACATTTTTAGCACATAATGATTATTTTCTTACGTGTTCCTGCCGGGTACGCCGACAGGTTTGTCATATCACGTGACGTTTTTTTCAAATATCAGCGAATATGATGGAAGATTTGTTGATTATTCTGATAGCTCTGATAGTGATGACCCTCTAGAATCTAGAATTCAGTGGTTCTCAAACTATGGGTACCCAAAGTTGGGTCGCGAGATCAATTTTGATGGGTCGCAGGGACACAGGAACATTATCATGCTTTCAGTGTTTCAGTGTATTTCAGTTACTTAATTGAATTATTCTTCTTTAACCACAAATTACTTTAGTTATGTATGTTCATCTTCCCCCCACCTTCCTCCTCCTGGGCCCCACGTAATGGTGTCTCTGACAGGAATGACTCCTGTATCAAACGCGTATGTTGGACTGGCAGTGGGCCCATGCAGGCTCGTGCGCGGTGTCTGTTTTCCATCGACCGCAGGCGAGGGAGGTTGTGCCGTTTGCAATCATTTGTGTAAGTAGTGTGTGTGTGTGTGTGTGTGTGTGTGTGTGTGTGTGTGTGTGTGTGTAAAATTATATAATATCTTGCTTCATATGCTACTTACTATATTTACTAACTAATAATAATAATAATATTTCGATCTTATTGGTTTATTCTACAACTTCATCACATATGAACCAATCATGGGTCGCGAAGGAATGAAATGTCCAAATTGGGTCGCTCATGAAAAAAGTTTGAGAACCATTGCTCTAGATGATAGCAATAAAGATAAAGGTTATGTGTATAGTGGAGAAGGCGATGCTGAAAGCGAGGAAGTAAATGATGAAGAATTAGTGTTTGCTGGGAAAAGTAAAGCTCGAGTGATATGCCAGACACTCCCACAGGAATAGTTATTGCCCACACAGAGCAAGCAAGTGCAAAACGTGAAAAACGTCATGTGACGTGAGAAACCTGTGGGCGTACCCAACAGGAGCACGTCATGTGACGTGAATAACACCTTACTACGAGTTAAGGCGCGGGGCAACGAAATAACATGGAAAATCTCGAAAAATCATGAAAAATGAAAAATATACCAACCACTAGCTCAGTCATATGGCAACACTGTGTTAATTTCATTTGAGTATCTCAATTATAAGTGTTTACACGCCCATTCACCCGTAAAAGGTTAATTTACTCTCTCAGACCGCAGGCAGTGGTATTTTTTTTTGGAAAAAATTCGAGAGAAATCCATGAAAAATCAAACATATGAAAATTACTTGCTCACTCATATGGTAACACATCATTGATTCCTCTGGGACAGAGCGTCTTCCCTTTCCAACCTCAGTGCTGCTCCCAGCTGTTATTGAGGGTAATAATAATAATAATAATAATAATAATAATAATAACTTTATTTCCACTTGAACAGTGGTTATTCATTTTACATAGTGTGAGGAACGATTGGGTATAGTAGTATTTTATACTCTGACCTAGAACCATATGGTTGGTTGTGTCTACATATTAGAACTATTCATATAGGAAAAGTAAATTGAAGTCATGATATAAAATGGAATAAATGTAGAAACTAAAAACATAGTAATATAAAAAACACTATTTTAAAAGATATCGAGTGAGTCTACTTTTAAAACTGGACACAGAGACAGCGCTAGTAACATCAGAAGGCAGACTGTTCTACATTTTTGGGCCTGTCACATCCAAACTTCTGGCACCGGTATCTGTTCGAGTCTTTGGTATAAATAAGCAACTCTGCTGTCGTGTTGAACTATCTGTTGTTTCATGAACAGTTAAAAATTTCTTATACCAATCTGGATGAAAACCATTTAGTATCTTAAAAACTGTGGTACACGTCTCCAGTTTATACTTTTCGATAATTTTTAGCCACCCAAGTTTTTGTATTATTGGTGAAGCATGATCGAATTTTCTTGCACCTCCCATAGCTAGTTTTGCGGCAAAATTTTGTAGTTTTTGAGTCTTATTTATTACTGTTAAGTTTGTGGTGCCCCATATTCTGATGCAATAGTTAATCAAACTGAGTATAATTGTCTGCACTACAAGTATTCTGGAGGGTTTGTCAAGATTCTTACTTATACGGCTTAAAAACATTAATAAACCGACTACTTTTTTACTCATTTCATCAGTGTGTTTATCAAAGAGCATAAAACGGTCCATGTACACACCTAGATTTTTAACATAATTACTTGGGATGATGGTGTCCCCATCTATTTGTATCACAATATTAGGAGGAACCTGTGCCAGAAGTTGTCTGTTTCCAATGAGGATACATTGGGTTTTACCTGTATTCAACATTAGACCATTAGTGAGAAAATAATTCTTTATACACTTTATGGTTGCTTCAGTGTCCCTGATTAGACGAGGTAGTTCATTAGTGTAGCTGGAGTGCAAAAACTGTGTGTCGTCGGCGTATTGTACCACGAGACAATTTTTAACCTTTACAATCAAGTCGTTGACAAAGATGTTGAATAGAATTGGGCCCAAAACTGACCCTTGTGGAACTCCAAAATGTATACTTTTTTTCTTTGATGTTGAATTCTTTACACGTACTGATTGAGTTCTATTTTTCAGGTAACTGCTAAACCACAAGGGATCAATTTTGAGCTGAACACATTTTTGTATCAGAATGTTATGATTAACGCTGTCGAATGCTTTAGACAGATCACATAGAGTAAGTAAAGATATTTTTTTCTGGTCCATATTTTTATATATTTTATCAGTAATCACTGTCAATGTTGTCTCAGTAGACAGATGACGCCTGAAACCATGCTGGCTGTTGGATAAAAGTTTTTTGTCCTCTAAGTAATTTGCCAATTGGTTTGCAATAATTTTTTCTAGTATCTTAGATAAAATTGGGAGAAGTGAGATTGGCCGATAATTACTAACATTATCAACATCTCCATTTTTAAAGATTGGTACTACTATTGCATGCTTCCAGGCGTCAGGAAACACACCGGTAACTATGGACGTATTTATAATACAAGTCAAATATTGTGCAACAACATGTAAAGCATCACGGATAAATTTCAATGGTATGCCATCTGAACCAACAGACCTAGTATCATTTAAAGCTTTAACAGTAAGTATAGCAGTACTCACGTCGACAGGCTGAGGTCTAAAATTATTTGTGTTGAAAAGAGCAACGTCAGTGTCAAGTGGTGATACATAATTATCATTGTGTAGAGTCTGTTGAGTTTTTTCATATGTAAGTTTTCCTACGTTCACAAAGTGCGAATTAAATTCATCTGCTTTATCTTCACAGTCGTCATATGGATGTACTTTGGTATTGCTTTTCTTATCAGGAACAATTTCTCTGATGAGTTTCCAAGTTCTAGCAGTGTTCCCTCTTTGGGTTTGCAATTGCTTATTATAATAGGAATTTATAGCATTTTTTATAAGTACAGTGACCAGCTTTTTCTCTCTCTTGTATTCGTCTTGCAATGTTACGTTGTGACGGTATTTTTTAAATTTACTTCTAACATTGTTCCTGATTAGAATAGCGCGTCGGATGTCATCAGTCATCCAAGGTGCAGGTGGTCTGCGGATTACTTTTGTTACAAAAGGAGCACAAGCGTTTAAAGTTTTAGTAAAAACGTCATTAAAAATTCTGACCTGGTCATTGACATCGTCGGTTAAAAACATTTCATTCATGGCTGGTGAATTCTGCACTAATAATGTAGAAAAGGTTTCTTGACTGTATTTTCCGAGCTGACGAAACGTCTTAATATCAGGCCTACGTTTGGGTTTGCTTATATTTACTTGCACGCTGACAAGATCATGGTCTGCAACAATTTGTGGGACAGTACTGTGTGTTAAGATCATTTCAGGTTTATTAGTTATAACTAAATCTAAGAGTGTTGACGAGGTAGCGGTAATGCGAGTCGGTTTGTCTATTATCTGAGCAAGCTTGTTATTCTTTATTAGTCTATTTAATCTGCTATCTTTTAAAATTATATTATCATTAAAATCACCGAGAATAAAAAGAGACTTCTTTTTGACAATTAAAAACCTAAAAACATCTTCTATATACTCGTAGGACACAGCTAATGCCTTAGGGTGTCTATACATACAGCCGACCATAATGGAGGGCAGTTTGCGGCACTGCACAGTTACCCACACATCCTCAATACCGGGTGGTCTAACTATATCAAGAGATAATACATTAGATTTCAGTGTGTCTCTTACGTAAATACATGCTCCAGCACCACGTCCATTATCACATCTAAAAACATTAAAATCAGATATATTTATAAGGTGATCCGGGGTGTGTGGAAGAAGCCATGTTTCAGTTATGCATAAAACATCTATATTTCTTTCCTGTATTAGCAGCTTGACCTCATCCAGACTAGAAATAAGGGATTGAGCATTGATATGCTCAATCACTAATGAGTCCTTTCTATTCTTAAAACATCCGGCAAGGTCTTCTTCGCCACACCCCTATGTGTCATCGCATCATCCGTCTTTCATCAGCATTTTGTTGCTTTTGCAAAATGCCAAAGAGGAAGAGATTCGTGGAGCAGCGAAGGTAAGGGCTAGAGAAGGCTCGAGAAGAAAAGAAAAGAAGAAGAAATACAACACCACCCTCTATAGAAGAAGATGTGGTTGTAGCGGGGTCGAGTTCGCAGGCGTCACCGCATGCCAACACCCCGCCCAGTTGCCTGGATTCACTTCTTGGAGTAGAACACACCACATTGATGAGCAAATACTTGAAGAATCAAGATGCCAAGATGAATGTGAAACCAAGATTGAGGATGAGAAACAAGAAACTCCAGAAAGATCTCGTGTACGCTGCAGGCGGGTTCTGACGAGTCTTCAGGGGCGTTTTTCTCCAAACGTAAATGTTTGCCACTCACTGTGCTTTAATTTCTATCTATTTTATTTATAATCCGATTTTCTTAATTTTTGTCTTGTTTTCTTTGTCTTGAATTGCTTTATAAACGTATGTTAGTATTTTTTTATTACTTTTTTTAATTTATTATTAATTTTATTAACAACTTGCAACTGACAAAAAAACTGACCGCATATTCACTGTGGGTTAAAAGGGTTACATATGCAAAAATTTTAAAAAGTGGATAGTAAATGATGTAGACAATTTAATAGGCTATAAATTCCTAGTTTTAAAATTATCCTATCTCTTAAACTGTTTGAGCCTATTTAATTAAGATGATGACATGTTATTTCTAGGGTTTTTAATTTTTTCTTTTTTTCTTTTCACAGATACGAGCTGAAACTGTGGCATAATCATATCAATATTAAGATTTACATACAATAAAATTTTCATGTTGATACAACTATCCACTTCCCTGTGCCTTAAAGGCAGTTCAGTATTTCCTCACACTCATCCATATACAGGATAGACAGCCCAACTTTGCATTGCACCAGGTATGACTAATGAAGAACAACAGCAAAGTTACCAGATGTAGTGACAGGAGTGACAGAAAGCACAATGGGGCACACAAGTTTATCTGAGAAAGTGCAACATAAGCCTGTAGAGATAAAAACAAGTTATAGAAAACGGAACACATTAGCGGAAACAGAAACAAACTAAAAAAATTATTACCGGTTACACTACTGCTACAACAACAACAACTACTACTACTACTACTACTACTACTACTACTACTACTACTACTACTACTACTGTTGCTGTTGCTGTTGCTGCTGCTTCTGCTGGCCGCCTGACTCAAGGCCTGCCAGCGTTATCTATAGCATGATAGCTGTTTTCAGGCTGTGGGAGGACGCCCTTATCAGCTGTCCTGCAACCTTCAGTAGAAGTGATTGAAGAGGTTACTCGGAAAATGTGGTCATAGCCTTGGCTTCACTGTAAATAAACAAAAGGATGACACGACACTTGCAGGAGGAAGAAGAGGAGGAAGTGGAAAACGAGGTGGTGGTGGTGGTGGTGGTGGTGGTTGACCTCCGTGATGCTGAGCGGCGACTGGCCAGCGCCTCCCGCCACCACTCAGCGACTGTGCCCTGGCTGGTCTTGGCCAGGGTCTTTAAGGGAGGGCATTTCAGGAGATGACATAGCAGTCTTTAACAGGCTGAACGATTTACTACCCTCAGCCTTCCCCTCAGTCACGGCCTGTCAGGCCTCATGTAGGTAAATATATCCCTGTCACACTTATGCTCAAACAGAGACAACATTTTGGCGTTGGTAAATCATGTATTTCCTACACAGCATCTAAAAACACTAGGAAAATTTTATTCAGGTTAGACTCACCAAGCGTCATTTCCTTGTTTTGTGCATCCCAGACCTAGATATCTGGTGACGAGGCGAGAGTGAGGCGAGAGTCGTCACTGAGGTAAGAGCGAGCGACACGTCCAGAGTGCTGCAGGAAGCGTTCATCATCGTGGCTGTCGTTCAAAAAGTCTTCTAGGGACTCATTGCTCATATTTACTGTTTTAACCCAGGAAACAAGACAAAATAAAACACGTAAGGTGAAAGAAGAATGAAACAAGAATGAAGAAATGAAGAAGGAAATAAAAAGTAGAAAGAATAAATGAGGGAAGATGATAAACACAACAACAGGTAGCAAGAAGAGACGAGACGTGGCCACCGAGGAGAACAACAAAATCCGGTGAGTCATCACAACACTAACAAAGCTTGAGATTAGCACAAGATTACAAGAAGAGGTACTCAGGTGACCATCACTGAATTAGTATACGAGGGAAGCAGAGGTCACCGGAAGCAGATGATGTGGACAACACGGACAGCCGGCACACCATAGGAACCGCTGCCTCCTTGTTCCTGATTAGAAGATGCGATTACCAAAGCTACTCGAGAATGAACCTTAGTGAAAGTTAAGGGAAAATAAACTGTATGATCGAAGTATGGGAAGAAAAATATAGTTACTTGAAAATGGATCTTGCGGAAAGTATAGGAAAATGAACTGTATGATCAAAGTATGAGGAAATAAATATACTTACTCGAAAATTTACCTTATTGAAAGTTACAGGAAAATGAACTAAATGATCGAAATATTGGAAAATAAGTGTTATAACAACGGAAGCCTTGTTGGGGCAAAAGGTTGCTATAACATAACGTGTATATTACAAGGTGTAGGAGACGGGAATAGACAGAAACAGACAGAGAGACAAGCTAGACAGAGCTGTCAGACCAGAGAGGGTCAGGATGGGCATAAGGTGCCAGACAGTTGCAATGCAGTCACAGTAAAATGTTGGTGTTATATATTGACAGAGAGGGATTGGGTAGTGTGGGATGTGTTTCTCATTGAATATTAGCTGCCAGGTTTGTGTAGGATGTGATTTATCAGTGAGTATTAAATATGTGAAATGATTTGAATCGGAAGTGTAATGTGAAGTGTTCCAGATATTTAATGGTATTTATCTGAAGAGAGATGAAACTATTTTCGTAGATTTTCGTTGTTGTCGGAAGTCGTATATGATCGTCTGAGTGTAAATATATGTAAATGACACAAATTAGGTAAAAATTATAGAAACTTAAAGCGTTCCCTTGAACCCACAAAAGCCAGTCTTATAGATTAGGGACGCACCAACACCGCGCAACATAGAAGCACGACTTTACAGCGTGGCGGCTCCAGTGACAGTGATATGTGTTGCATCACTCACAACAGACAGGACAGTATCTCATCAATAAGAGGACCACACCTCGGTGAGGAGCATTTGTCCCATCACGGATCTGAGAGGTAATTGTTATTCAAATGTTAAGGAAAGAATACTTCTATAAAGCGGAATAAAAGTAATGTTTGTGTTGTTCACGTTGATGGTCGGTCAGTTCAGCAGTGACATGAAAGTCAGCTGCCAGACAAGGCGGGAGTTGCTTCGGGTATCAGTGTGGCAGCTTTTCCCCGACATGAGAGGCGATGGAAGTTATCAGATACTGCGATTCTTCCAGTGGCCACTTCCCCAACTCCCCGCCGCCACAGGTGTGATACGAGTAGTAATCTTATCACTCTTGTCTTAACTCACCTGTGGACTGTTGGCGGTGGCGTGAGCACGTAGTACCTCTGGCGGCATCATCTGGCGGCGCTGGTGACGCGGAGAAACATAGGTGTTGAAGTTGCTTCTCATCTGCCCCTGCTGCCCCTCTCACCGCATCATAATCTCTCAATACTAATTCCTTTGGCTCTTCATTAAAGCGTCTATCCTCGTGAGTGAGCCACATGAAGCACACGTCGGCATCACCACCCTTGGCTTGACACGCTCCCACAACAACAAGGTGCATGCTGGCGTGTGTGTCAGAGCCTTAAGGTAGGCGCACACTTGTTCGCATCGTACGGACGGCACGCATCGTACGCATCGGATTTTAGTATTCTTTACATTATTTCAAATGGGTCTGCGCGCATTTGACCGCGTCGTACGCATCGGACATCGGCAATGCCGACGAGGATCCCCGAAAGAGCATTCAATCCGATGCGTACGAACGATGCGGATGGCCTCTACGGCATTTGCCGGCAAATGTGCGACCCCATCGTCAGTTGCAGCCAGAGCGCCGTCGCGGTCGGATGCAAACCTTCTTCGGTATTTATTTTATTTTTTCTGTTTGCATAGCTATGCTTTGCTTATACATAATATATAATGTTATATTAACTCACTGACTGTTTTTAGATTTTTCTCCAAATTCCAGCCTTTTCCTGTTTATGTTGTGAATCCATGTTTTCCTTTTTTTAACTTTCTGTTCTTCTTGTTCTGCCAGCAAACAGCTAACCACTACAATTTCTTCCTCTTCACTATCACTGTTCAACATTTTCACAACTTTATACACTAGAAAAATATGGAGTATGTCCTTCCAGAGAGAGCTCAGCTTCACAACTGCGGGTGGTGAATGGTCCAATGCCGACAATGTGCGCAGAAAATCCGATCCGTCCGATGCGTGCCGTCCGTACGATGCGGACCAATGTGCGCTGACCCCAAAAACAATCCGATGAGTACGATGCGTGCCGTCCGTACGATGCGAACAAGTGTGCGCCTACCTTTACAGCGACCTGTTGCCCCCACACGGCTTCCATTGCTATGAGATTTATTCGCCATTACTTTGGTTTATTTTACTATAACTTTAAATGAGCTTATGTTTTGACTAACTGGTGAATCATCTCCATCCAATCAGGAGCAAGGAGGCGGAGTGTGATCAGCGTTGTGGCAGCAACACAGAGGCAGGCAACCTGAAGGAAGGCCAGCAACACAGAGGCAGGCAGCCAAAAGTAAGGCCAGCAACACAGAGGCAGGCAGCCTGAAGGAAGGCCAGCAACACAGAGGCAGGCAGCCTGAAGGAAGGCCAGCAACACAGAGGCAGGCAGCCTGAAGGAAGGCCAGCAACACAGAGGCAGGCAGCCTGAAGGAAGGCCAGCAACACAGAGGCAGGCAGCCTGAAGGAAGGGCAGCAACACAGAGGCAGGCAGCCTGAAGGAAGGCCAGCAACACAGAGGCAGGCAGCCTGAAGGAAGGCCAGCAACACAGAAGGCAGTTTGAGCCATGGTGAGTGTTGTCCCCAGCAGTATTGGAATTATATATATATATATATATATATATATATATATATATATATATATATATATATATATATATATATATATATATATATATATATATATATATATATATATATATATATATATATATATATATATATATATATATATATATATATATATATATATATATATATATATATATATATATATATATTAAATGAGTGGTTGTGAATGAGGGGGAAAACATGAAGGTGAGGGGTTAATGGTGGAGGAAAGATTGACAGCAGCAGCAGCAGCAGCAGCAGCAGCAGCATGAGGTGTTTGATGTGGAGAGCGTGCTGAGCTGGGTGGAGTGTGTCCCTCACGCCGCCTCTTTGTTGCAGGATGACAACGTGGAGGACTGTCCAGTGTGCCTCAACACCTTTGACGACACCCTCAGGCGGCCACGCACTCTGCCCTGTGGCCATGCAGTGTGCTCGCCGTGCATTGACGGACTGAAGCAGCAGGGTGCCGTCACGTGCCCCACCTGCCGGGTGAGTCACGCCGTGCCCGAGGCGGGCCAGTTCCTCATCTCCTATATTACGGAGGGCTTTATCAGGAGACTGAGAAGACTGGCCTCTCTGCCAGCCGAGCCAGGGAAGCAGGCAGCCCCACCAGTGACACGGCCTGCACCAAAGGCGACAACGGGACTCAGCAAGAGGGCACAGTCCCTGCTGCAGGAGCAAGAGGCGAAGGTCCTGGCTGCCATCCGCTCCTGCCAGGAGGAGCAGAGCCAGCTGGCCGAGTACCTGACAACCCTCGGTGGCTGGAGCAGTCGCCAGCAGCGGCTGCAAGACGAGCTGCAGACGCTGGTGGACCAGAGCAAGAGTGCCCGGGAGGCGGTGCGCCGCGAGGAGTTCCGGGTGGAGGGCAGGCAGGAGGAGGTGCAGCAGAAGGAGCAGCAGCTGCACGCCGCGCTACAGTCGCTGCGCACGGCCGCAACACGGCAGGAAGCTTACGAGGTCATTGAGGACACAGACCTTCTGGTGGAGAAGGACAGTCAGACAGGGGAGTGTCTGGGAGTGTTTCCCGACGTTCACGCCGTCACCACCGTCACCAAGGTGGGTGTGGCCTCACACTTGTTGTGCTTGCAGGTCACTCCTCTGGCCACGGTCAGTGAGTGAGTGAGTTTATTGAGCACACCTCAAGCTGTGCATACAACACTCACATACAACACAGTGTTTGTAGTCCCAAACATGTGCTTTACTCCACAACAATGTTAAAGCATTAAACTCCAAGTAGCGCGTCAACACTTCATCAGTCACTTGTTGAGTTACACAGTGGTACACAGTATTAAACTAATTACAAACACTTACTTCAAACCACCATTATTAACACTCCTGCCTAGATCATTAACCTCAGGCCACGCCTCCACCACACGTCCCTCCATTTGCACGGTACCCTACACACACACACACACACACACACACACACACACCGCCTCACTGCCGCGTTGTGTTTCAGGTGGCACAGGCATCGCGCGCAGCCCTGCAGGCTGCCACCACTGCCGCTGCTGCCACACAGGCAGCCCTGGAGGCAGTGGGCACTGCTGCTGCAGCCTCGGGGGACTCCAGCCTCCCAGCAGCCTTGGCCGAGGCCTCCTCCATCGCGGATAGGCTGCAGGCCCTACTGGCGCCCTCCCTGACGGTGAGTGTGGCAGGCCCCAAGTGTCACTGCTGCCCGGCGCTGCTCTAGCTGTGCGGCTCACGGCTCTTTCTCTCTCCTTGTTGCTCTCTCTTTCCGCAGCCTCTCTCTCTCTCTCTCTCTCTCTCTCTCTCTCTCTCTCTCTCTCTCTCTCTCTCTCTCTCTCTCTCTCTCTCCTGCCAGTGTGGGTTGATGTACTAAGGCGGGTTTGAAGGGGCTGTTTTTCCAGCCGGCTGGTCAGCTGAAAGCCTTCACACGGTGGAGAGCAGCCGCTGACCCGCTGGCCCGCTGCATCACAACGCAAACAACAAAGATGGAGTCGTCTTCCAACGAGCTTTTTTTTTTTTTTCTATGTAGGAGTGACACTGGCCAAGGGCAACAAAAATCCAATAAAAAAAATGCCCACTGAAATGCCAGTCCCATAAAAGGGTCAAAGCAGTGGTCAAAAATTGATGAATAAGTGTCTTGAAACCTCCCTCTTGAAGGAATTCAAGTCATAGGAAGGTGAAATACAGAAGCAGGCAGGGAGTTCTAGAGTTTACCAGAGAAAGGAATGAATGATTGAGAATACTGGTTAACTCTTGCGTTAGAGAAGTGGACAGAATAGGGGTGAGAGAAAGAAGAAAGTCTTGTGCAGCGAGGCCGCGGAAGGAGGGGAGGCATGCAGTTAGCAAGATCAGAAGAGCAGTTAGCATGAAAATAGCGGTAGAAGACAGCTAGATATGCAACATTGCGGCGGTGAGAGAGAGGCTGAAGACAGTCAGTTAGAGGAGAGGGGTTGATGAGACGAAAAGCTTTTGATTCCACCCTGTCTTGAAGAGCAGTATGAGTGGAACCCCCCAGACATGTAAAGCATACTCCATACATGGACGTATAAGGCCCTTGTACAGAGTTAGCAGCTGGGAGGGTGAGAAAAACTGGCGGAGACGTCTCAGAACACCTAACTTCATAGAAGCTGTTTTAGCTGGAGATGAGATGTGAAGTTTCCAGTTCAGATTATAAGTAAAGGACAGACCGAGGATGTTCAGTGTAGAAGAGGGGGACAGTTGAGTGTCATTGAAGAAGAGGGGATAGTTGTCTGGAAGGTTGTGTCGAGCTGATAGATGGAGGAATTGAGTTTTTGAGACATTGAACAATACCAAGTTTGCTCTGCCCCAATCAGAAATTTCAAAAAGATCAGAAGTCAAGCGTTCTGTGGCTTCCCTGCGTGATATGTTTACCTCCTGAAGGGTTGGACGTCTATGAAAAGACGTGGAAAAGTGCAGGGTGGTATCATCAGTGTAGGAGTGGATAGGACAAGAAGTTTGGTTTAGAAGATCATTAATGAATAATAAGAAGAGAGTGGGTGACAGGACAGAACCCTGAGGAACACCACTGTTAATAGATTTAGGAGAACAGTGACCGTCTACCACAGCAGCAATAGAACGGTCAGAAAGGAAACTTGAGATGAAGTTACAGAGAGAAGGATAGAAACCGTAGGAGGGTAGTTTGGAAATCAAAGCTTTGTGCCAGACTCTATCAAAAGCTTTTGATATGTCCAAGGCAACAGCAAAAGTTTCACCAAAATCTCTAAAAGAGGATGACCAAGACTCAGTAAGGAAAGCCAGAAGATCACCAGTAGAGCGGCCTTGACGGAACCCATACTGGCGATCACATAGAAGGTTGTGAAGTGATAGATGTTTAAGAATCTTCCTGTTGAGGATAGATTCAAAAACTTTAGATAGGCAGGAAATTAAAGCAATAGGACGGTAGTTTAAGGAATTAGAACGGTCACCCTTTTTAGGAACAGGTTGAATGTAGGCAAACTTCCAGCAAGAAGGAAAGGAAGATGTTGACAGACAATGTAGGCAAACTTCCAGCAAGAAGGAAAGGAAGATGTTGACAAACAGAGCTGAAAGAGTTTGACTAGACAAGGTGCAAGCACGGAGGCACAGTTTCGGAGAACAATAGTAGGGACCCCATCAGGTCCATAAGCCTTTTGAGGGTTTAGGCCAGCGAGGGCATGGAAAACATCATTGCGAAGAATTTTAATACGTGGCATGAAGTAGTCAGAGGGTGGAGGAGAGGGAGGAACAAGCCCAGAATCGTCCAAGGTAGAGTTTTTGGCAAAGGTTTGAGCGAAGAGTTCAGCTTTAGAAATAGATGTGATAGCAGTGGTGCCATCTGGTTGAAATAGAGGAGGGAAAGAAGAAGAAGCAAAGTTATTGGAGATATTTTTGGCTAGATGCCAGAAATCACGAGGGGAGTTAGATCTTGAAAGGTTTTGACATTTTCTGTTAATGAAGGAGTTCTTGGCTAGTTGGAGAACAGACTTGGCATGGTTCCGGAAAGAAATATAAAGTGCATGAGATTCTGGTGATGGAAGGCTTAAGTACCTTTTGTGGGCCACCTCTCTATCATGTATAGCACGAGAACAAGCTGTGTTAAACCAAGGTTTAGAAGGTTTAGGACGAGAAAAAGAGTGAGGAATGTACGCCTCCATGCCAGACACTATCACCTCTGTTATGCGCTCAGCGCACAAAGACGGGTCTCTGACACGGAAGCAGTAGTCATTCCAAGGAAAATCGGCAAAATACCTCCTCATGTCCCCCCAACTAGCCTGGTGTATATAGCCTGGCAGGTTGTGGTGCTGTGGTGCTGTGGTGCTGTGGTACACACGTGCTGGTGTGCTGGCTGCCTCAGTGCCTGGTGTATATAGCCTGGCAGGTTGTGGTGCTGTGGTGCTGTGGTACACACGTGCTGGGCCGCTGGCTGCCTCAGTGCCTGGTGTATATAGCCTGGCAGGCTGTGGTGCTGTGGTGCTGTGGTAGACTCGTGCTGGGGCGCTGGCTGCCTCACTGACCACATAAACAAAGTTGCTCATCTGTTTTCCACAATTTTTATAAATGAATGTAAATATTTTATTTATTTATTGTACATAATGGCAGACAGTCAATGGTTATTACTAAAACACTAGCCAACAACTTTCCTCCTATTTTCAATTTTATATTGAGAGTTGCTCTTATTTGACCCGGGAAAAATGGAGGCAAGGCGGCCCACACACCGGCTTCCCGGCTGCTCCGGCAATTCAGCAAATCGCGGCTGTATTTCGCTCCCGGCTGCACGATCCCGGCTAAAAGCAGCCGTGAATTGCCTCATGTAAAACCCCCTTTACACTGAGCAGGCTGCTCAAGGCCTAAAGGTTTGCTGCTGCTGCTGCTGCTGCTGCCTTTTGAAATGTACATCTTGTATCCCTTCTCCAAACTGCCAGCCTGACTTACTGCCTCCTCCTTCCTGCAGGCCGAGGACCTGCACAGCCTAACACAGCGTGCCAGGGGCCTGGTGGAGGCTGACCTTGTCTTCGCCGTCCACGACGTGGAGGGACAGACTCGGCACGCAAGGATCAGCCTTGAAGACGGCAGCCTTTACCTCCACTCCCTGCAGGCCCAGGCCCTGCCGAACGTCACCGCCACCCTGCAGGTGGGTCAGGGCGTCGCGCCCCGCCCTGGTGCCACCACCGCGTGGCTGGAGGGAAGGGGACTGCCCGTCACAACACTCACGCACCCGTTCTCACCCTTACCCTCCCTCACCTGGTCCACCACACCCTGCCCCTCCGCCAGCCACTGTCCCTCCCTCCCTCCCTCCCTGTAGGCCCACACTTCCTGCCCTGCCCCTCCGCCAGGCACTGTCCCTCCCTCCCTCCTTCCCTCCCTCCCTGCAGGCCCACACTCCCTGCCCTGCCCCTCTGCCAGGCACTGTCCCTCCCTCCCTCCCTCCCTCCCTCCCTCCCTGCAGGCCCACACTGCCCGCCCTGTCCCTCCGCCAGGCACTGTCC
>NW_026973702.1:360000-372500 GCF_035594125.1 Scylla paramamosain
TGTAGTGCTGGGAAATTAATTATGTATATTTCTACTTTTTTTCCTAGGCTAAGGCCCATGTAATGTGCGAGGATGACCAGAATCTCAGTACCATGTGACTAACCTCCCCCCCTTCCCCTCCTCTCCTCAGTGTCCTTTTGTCCTTGCTTTTTCCCCCCCCCCTCTCAGCGTCACTGTGTTGACCACTTCTATAACAAATTTACCCCGTGAATAAACGTAATTTCTCCTGCTTGGCCAGGTTATAGAGGCGAATTTTTCACCTAATCCCGGAGAATGGGGAGCCCTTAATACGATAAAATTAGTTCTATAATGGTAAGGTCTTAAACCAGCTCAAACAAATCCCAGATAATTACGGCGCGCCAATGAGGTTGACGAATCTGATAAATCTTCTTTGCTTCGCCGTCCTGTTACCCCTGTTGCTACGCAAGCCGGGAAGAGATACCAGACTTTGACTAATTCCCTAATTGATTTCAAAAGTCCATTGAATTAAACTTCTTAAAGTAACAACTATAAAGTAAACAGTAACTTAATTATTCATATTTTTCATCCCTGAACTCACAACCTAGTCGCCCCCCACCACTAAAAAACAAAATTATAACTCTTAATAAATTTCCCCATTGGAAACCTTTATCCTTAGTCTCCCGCCGATTTCCTCACAAGCAAAGCCAGTCCCTCTCGGATTCTCCTCAGGTGAGCATGCAGTCTGATAATCTCCTCCATTTCCTGTAATATTAAGTAAGTGTTTATTTAACAATAATTTACTAAAGGAGTCCCTCTCGGATTCTCCTCAGACCCTCTCGGATTCTCCTCAGATATTCCTGTTGATAAACTATTTCTGAGTGGATAGATATTCGCATTTTTTTGTTCTTTTTTGTTGGTTTTCTCCACGGGACTAGTGAAACCACCTGGTTCGAGATCACCGTGTGAGACTGTCCTCAGGTCTATACATACTTTTTGGGTATATATTTGTTATTTATTTATTTATTCTCTTGTCTCCCCCGCAACTCAGTAGTCGCGAAAATATCTCCATCGTAGTTTTTATGTAATTGAAGAATACGCTACCATTTATTTTGTATTTCTGAATTATGTAACTGAAGAGTACGCTACCATTTATTTTTATATTTCTGAATTCCTTTCTTATTATTATTATTTCGGATTATTCCATTATTTATTAAAAATCATAAAAGTGTCTATTTCTTTTAATCCAGTGATAGGATTTGTAATTATCGTCTGCCACAAGGGAACATCACACCCCTTAGAGGGCACTAAACAGGGCCAGTGTAGTGAAGGCCTCTGCTCTCACCAACACTGTCAGCTAAGGCCACAGAGATCACTGGTCGGGTTTTTTAGTGTTTCTCCTGTCAGTAATGTAAAAAAAAAAAAAAAATGTTAATCTGTCACTAGAAGCGTCAAAACCACCTTAGTAGCCCGTCTCACTTGAAGCAGAGCCTTGTGGGTGTAGTGGTGGTGCGGTGCAGAAAGGCTGCACAACACTAGCTTGCGTAGAGGCGAGAGGCGATGGAACGCTTCATTGTGGAATGGTGTAGATGTGAGCGACACAGAGGCACACTTTTAGAGAGGCAATTCTGGGAGCCACAGGTGAACCAGCGTGGTGGTGGCAGACCACACCAGACAAGGGAGGAGGTGCTTACACACAGAGGCACGCTGGCAGTGCTGCCAGTGTGTCGTGGCAAGGAAAAAAGGGAAGGGACCCTAAAAGAGATGAAAAAGTCCCTTGTGCACGCCTGGGAAGTACGCCTGAGGGAGTTTAGGTGTTAAATTAGAGGAGACATGTCGACTCTGTGCTCTCTAGCGGCTGACCTGCGGAAGACGTCACGAGAACAACAAGATCAAGATTAGGAACATCGTCATTGTTGCTTTGTTTACCTTTGTCACAGTGGTCCTCCTCCTGCTGTCCGTGTGTCTGTGTGTGTGTGTCTTTTGAAGGCACCTCTCAGGTCGCTGCTGTCTCCTCTACCTGGTGAGTGGGGGCTCTCTCTCTCTCTCTCTCTCTCTCTCTCTCTCTCTCTCTCTCTCTCTCTCTCTCTCTCTCTCTCTCTCTCTCTCTCTCTCTCTCTCTCTCCTTCCTTGGGCTCTTTTCCCGTATCTCCTCCTCCTCCTCCTCCTCTTCTTGTTTGTTTGGTCAGTCTTTCCTTGCCATCCAACTCTCTCTCTTGTATCCTCCCCACAGTAGCAGAATAGGAGAGCATCTAGCTCTCGTTCCCACAGTCAGCAACAGCCCACCCTTGAGAGGAGTTGGACGTATGGTCAGGAGGCAGACACATGGAAGAGACTGGGTGGCAGGGAAGTGAAATGTGTGGGACTGAATGAATGGAAGAATGAGATAGAAAGAAAGAAGACCTTGGAATGGTACAAGGAGAAAGAGGCCCCGAGGTATGAAAGGTGGTATGATGGAAGCCTGGGCGGTGATCTTCTCTTCCGAGCGAGGGCACAGTGTATGGATGTGAATGCAAGGAGTTACAGGTGGTCTGAGTCCCGCAGCAAAGTGTGCCAGATGTGTGACATGGGAGAGGATGAGACGGTGGAACATGTGGTGTTGGAGTGTGTGAAGTATGCCAGAGACAGGAATGAGATGATGCAAGTGATACTGACTGAGTTAGGGCATGATAGGAATGAAAGAGTGGAGAAGACAGGAAAGGAATGGATGGTGTTGTTGCTGGGACTGTGTAGAGAGGCGAATGAAAGGATGATTGAGGCGGTGAAAGAGTTTCTGGAGAGAATGTGGCGTGCCAGGTGTATGAACAATTAGGATAGAGGATGCTGTTCGTTTCTCTTTTTTTCCCTTCTACAGGAGTTGCCGATCCAAAGGCCTGGCTCAGGAGTAATCCTGTGCCACCTGTACCATCAAGATCAAGATCGAGAGAGAGTGTGTCTGTTGCATAAGGGAGGATTTAAGAGTAAGAATGAGCTGAAGAACTACAGGCCAATTGCATTAGTGAATACAGTAGGTAAAGTTTTCAGTGCAGTGTTGAATGAGAGACTGTGTAAATGGATTGAGAGAGCTGGAGTGCTGGGTGAAGAACAGAATGGTTTTCGTAGGGACAGGAGAGCTGAGGACAATATGTTTGTGGTGAATGAAATGATTGAGAAGAAAAAGAAGGATGGGGGTAAATTGTACCTAGGTTTTTTGGATATAGAGAAAGCTTATGATAGAGTGAACAGAGAAATGTTAGGTAGAGTCTTAGAAAAGATTGGATTGAGTGCAAAGATAGTTAACGTAGTGCAAAGTATGTATGTGGACACAAGAGCTAGATACAGGCTAGGAGACATAGAAACAGACTGGGTGAAGAGTGAGAGAGGAGTTAGGCAGGGCTGTATATTGTCACCAACCCTTTTTAGCCTGTATACAGAGGAGCTAGCAGCCAGGATGAGAAGAATGAATGTAGGGGTAAGTGTGGGGAATGATAAAGTATGTGTGCTCCTTTATGCAGATGATGTAGTTGTTATGAGTGAATCGGCAGATGAGCTTCAAAGTTTGTTGGATGTAGTGGATGGCTATGGTAAAGACTTTGGAGTAAGGTTTAGCAGTGAGAAAAGCAAAGTAATGATTGTGAATAGGTCAGAGGATGAAAGTAATGTGGTATGGAGACTTGGAGAGAATGAGTTGAGACAGGTGCAAGAATACAAGTACTTAGGGATGTGGATGAGTCCTAGTGGGTGTGCAAAGGCAAAGAATGAAAAGATAAGTATGGTAAACCAGTGGGTAGGTCGATTGGGAAGCGCGGCAAGGATGACAGCAAGTAAGTATGATGTGTTGAGAGAAGTGTGGAAGAGTGTGGCTGTGCCATGTATAATGTATGGTATGGATGTGATTGCATGGAATGAAAGTGAAATTGATAAGTTAGAAGTGGGCCAGAACAAAGTAGCAAGGATGGCACTGAGTGCACCGAGGTGCACAGCAGTTGAAGCCTTGAGAGGTGACATGGGATGGAGCACCTTCAGAGAAAGACTGACAAAAGCCACACTTAGGTACAAGATTAGGCTTGAGAGAATGGATGATGCAAGAATAGCAAGGAAGGTGTACCTGTGGAATGAAAGTGGAAGCAAATGGAGGAAGAGATGCATGAGAATGACAGACAGGAATGGATTGCAAGTTGTGTGGGCGATAAGAATGGCTGGGAGGAATCAAAATGAGCGTGAATGGGTGGTAACAAGAGGAGGAAGAGTGGGAGCCAAATGGGATGTGAGAAAATGGAAGAATGAGATAGACAAAGAAGTGAAATGTGTGGGACTGAATGAATGGAAGAATGAGATGGAAAGAAAGAAGACCCTGGAATGGTACAAGGAGAAAGAGGCCCCGAGGTATGAAAGGTGGTATGATGGAAGCCTGGGCGGTGATCTTCTCTTCCGAGCGAGGGCACAGTGTATGGATGTGAATGCAAGGAGTTACAGGTGGTCTGAGTCCCGCAGCAAAGTGTGCCAGATGTGTGACATGGGAGAGGATGAGACGGTGGAACATGTGGTGCTGGAGTGTGTGCAGTATGCCAGAGACAGGAATGAGATGATGCAAGTGATACTGACTGAGTTAGGGCATGATAGGAATGAAAGAGTGGAGAAGACAGGAAAGGAATGGATGGTGTTGTTGCTGGGACTGTGTAGAGAGGCCAATGAAAGGATGATTGAGGCGGTGAAAGAGTTTCTGGAGAGAATGTGGTGTGCCAGGTGTATGAACAATTAGGATAGAGGATGCTGTTCGTTTCTCTTTTTTTTTGCCCCTTCTACAGGAGTTGCCGATCCAAAGGCCTGGCTCAGGAGTGATCCTGAGCCACCTGTACCATCAAGATCAAGATACACCTTCACAGGAGAAAAAAAATAAATTAGAAAACGAGCGAGAAAATAAATTAGAAAACGAGCGAAAAGATAGGAAGACTATATTTGACTCTCTCTCTCTCTCTCTCTCTCTCTCTCTCTCTCTCTCTCTCTCTCTCTCTCTCTCTCTCTCTCTCTCTCTCTCTCTCTCTCTCTCTCTATATATATATATATATTGGTGAAAATGTCATTTTTCTTAAACGAGAGAATTCTTGGAAAAGAAACATCAAATACAGAGCAATGTCATTTATCCAATATAGTCTTTCTATTTTTTCGCTCGTTTTCTAATTTATTTTTTCTCCCGTGAAGGTGTATCTTGATCTTGATGGTACAGGTGGCTCAGGATCACTCCTGAGCCAGGCCTTTGGATCGGCAACTCCTGTAGAAGGGGGAAAGAAAAGAGAAACGAACAGCATCCTCTATCCTAATTGTTCGTACATCTGGCACGCCACATTCTCTCCAGAAACTTTTTCACCGCCTCAATCATCCTTTCATTCGCCTTTATATATATATATATATATATATATATATATATATATATATATATATATATATATATATATATATATATATATATATATATATATTTTTTTTTTTTTTTTTTTATGTAGGAAGGACACTGGCCAAGGGCAACAAAAATCTAATAAAAAAAAATGCCCACTGAAATGCCAGTCCCGTAAAAGGGTCAAAGCAGTGGTCAAAAATTGGTGGATAAGTGTCTTGAAACCTCCCTCTTGAAGGAATTCAAGTCATAGGAAGGTGGAAATACAGAAGCAGGCAGGGAGTTCCAGAGTTTACCAGAGAAAGGGATGAATGATTGAGAATACTGGTTAACTCTTGCGTTAGAGAGGTGGACAGAATAGGGGTGAGAGAAAGAAGAATGTCTTGTGCAGCGAGGCCGCGGAAGGAGGGGAGGCATGCAGTTAGCAAGATCAGAAGCGCAGTTAGCATGAAAATAGCGGTAAAAGACAGCTAGATATGCAACATTGCGGCGGTGAGAGAGAGGCTGAAGACAGTCAGTTAGAGGAGAGGAGTTGATGAGACGAAAAGCTTTTGATTCCACCCTGTCTAGAAGAGCAGTATGAGTGGAACCCCCCCAAACATGTGAAGCATACTCCATACATGGACGGATAAGGCCCTTGTACAGAGTTAGCAGCTGGGGGGGTGAGAAAAACTGGCGGAGACGCCTCAGAACACCTAACTTCATAGAAGCTGTTTTAGCTAGAGATGAGATGTGAAGTTTCCAGTTCAGATTATAAGTAAAGGACAGACCGAGGATGTTCAGTGTAGAAGAGGGGGACAGTTGAGTGTCACTGAAGAAGAGGGGATAGTTGTCTGGAAGGTTGTGTCGAGTTGATAGATGGAGGAATTGAGTTTTTGAGGCATTGAACAATACCAAGTTTGCTCTGCCCCAATCAGAAATTTTAGAAAGATCAGAAGTCAGGCGTTCTGTGGCTTCCCTGCGTGATATGTTTACCTCCTGAAGGGTTGGACGTCTATGAAAAGACGTGGAAAAGTGCAGGGTGGTATCATCAGCGTAGGAGTGGATAGGACAAGAAGTTTGGTTTAGAAGATCATTAATGAATAATAAGAAGAGAGTGGGTGACAGGACAGAACCCTGAGGAACACCACTGTTAATAGATTTAGGAGAAGAACAGTGACCGTCTACCACAGCAGCAATAGAACGGTCAGAAAGGAAACTTGAGATGAAGTTACAGAGAGAAGGATAGAAACCGTAGGAGGGTAGTTTGGAAATCAAAGCTTTGTGCCAGACTCTATCAAAAGCTTTTGATATGTCCAAGGCAACAGCAAAAGTTTCACCAAAATCTCTAAAAGAGGATGACCAAGACTCAGTAAGGAAAGCCAGAAGATCACCAGTAGAGCGGCCTTGACGGAACCCATACTGGCGATCAGATAGAAGGTTGTGAAGTGATAGATGTTTAAGAATCTTCCTGTTGAGGATTGATTCAAAAACTTTAGATAGGCAGGAAATTAAAGCAATAGGACGGTAGTTTGAGGGATTAGAACGGTCACCCTTTTTAGGAACAGGTTGAATGTAGGCAAACTTCCAGCAAGAAGGAAAGGTAGATGTTGACAGACAGAGCTGAAAGAGTTTGACTAGGCTAGGTGCAAGCACGGAGGCACAGTTTCGGAGAACAATAGGAGGGACCCCATCAGGTCCATAAGCCTTCCGAGGGTTTAGGCCAGCGAGGGCGTGGAAAACATCGTTGCGAAGAATTTTAATAGATGGCATGAAGTAGTCAGAGGGTGGAGGAGAGGGAGGAACAAGCCCAGAATCGTCCAAGGTAGAGTTTTTAGCAAAGGTTTGAGCAAAGAGTTCAGCTTTAGAAATAGATGTGATAGCAGTGGTGCCATCTGGTTGAAATAGAGGAGGGAAAGAAGAAGAAGCAAAATTATTGGAGATATTTTTGGCTAGATGCCAGAAATCACAAGGGGAGTTAGATCTTGAAAGGTTTTGACATTTTCTGTTAATGAAGGAGTTTTTGGCTAGTTGGAGAACAGACTTGGCATGGTTCCGGGCAGAAATATAAAGAGCATGAGATTCTGGTGATGGAAGGCTTAAGTACCTTTTGTGGGCCACCTCTCTATCATGTATAGCACGAGAACAAGCTGTGTTAAACCAAGGTTTAGAAGGTTTAGGACGAGAAAAAGAGTGAGGAATGTACGCCTCCATGCCAGACACTATCACCTCTGTTATGCGCTCAGCACACAAAGACGGGTCTCTGACACGGAAGCAGTAGTCATTCCAAGGAAAATCAGCAAAATACCTATATATATATATATATATATATATATATATATATATATATATATATATATATATATATATATATATATATATATATATATATATATATATATATATATAGCAACAGAAAAGAAGAAAATTAAGAACATAAGAACATAAGAAATAAGGGAAGCTGCAAGAAGCGACCATGCTTACACGTGGCAGTCCCTGTATGAAATATACCTACCTATTTCCATCTGTTATCCCCATCCATAAACCTGTCTAATTTTCTCTTAAATCTCTCTAATGTCCTAGCACTAACAACATGATTACTGAGTCCGTTCCACTCATCTACCACTCTATTTGAGAACCAATTTTTTCCTATCTCCTTCCTAAACCTAAATTTTTTAAGCTTGAACCCGTTATTTCTTGTTCCCTGGATGCTGATCCTAAGAATTTTGCTTACATCTCCCTTGTTATAACCCTTATACCACTTAAACACTTCTATCAGGTCCCCTCTTAACCTACGTCTCTCTAGAGAATGTAAATTTAACCGCTTCAACCTCGCTTCGTAAGGAATACTCCTCATCCCCTGTATCCTTTAAGTCATTCTCCTCTGTACTGATTCTAATAGACCTATATCTTTCCTGTAATGTGGGGACCAGAACTGCACAGCGTAGTCTAGATGTGGTCTGACCAGCGCCAAGTATAACTTTAATATTACTTCCGGCCTTCTACTTTTAACACTCCTAAAAATGAATCCTAGTACCCTATTTGCCTTGTTTCTGGCTTCTATGCATTGTTTTCCTAGACGGAGTTCAGAGCTAACTATAACTCCTAAATCTTTCTCGTACCCCGTACCTACCAGAGTTTGGTTGTTTAATGTGTACCTATTGTGTGGGTTTCCTCTACCTACGCTAAGTTCTTTGCATTTATTGATATTTAATTGCATTTGCCATCTATCCGTCCATTCATTCATCCTATCTAAATCTGCCTGCAGTGCGATGCATCCGATTCTGACCTAATTAATCTACCTATCTTTGTGTCATCCGCAAATTTACTAACATCACTACTAATTCCACTATCTAAGTCATTGATATATATTAGAAATAACAATGGCCCTAATACTGATCCCTGTGGCACCCCACTAATTACATGACCCCATTCGGATTTCGAGCCGTTTATTACAACTCTCTGTCGCCTGTTACCAAGCCATGACCCTATCCAGCCTAACACCTTCCCATCTATCCCATGTACCCTAACCTTTCTCAGGAGCCTTTGATGGGGTACCCTGTCAAATGCTTTACTAAAGTCCAGATATAAGATGTCATAACTATCACCATTATCTACTGCTTCGTACACTCTTCTGTAAAAACTTAACAAGTTTGTCAGGCAAGACTTTCCCTTTGTGAAGCCATGCTGTGACTGATTTATCAAGTTATGCAAAGATTCTAATTGTCTAAATGTTCCCTAATGTTCCTCGCTATTATTGACTCCAATAATTTACCCACAACTGAAGTTAAGCTGACAGGTCTAAAGTTTTATCTCCTTTTTTAAAGATAGGTACTACATTAGCCTGCCTCCACATTACTGGTACCTCATCTGACTCAGGTGATTTCCTAAAGACAGAAACTAACGGCTCACTAATAACCTCTTTGCATTCCTTAAGTACTCTGGGATATATTTCATCAGGTCCTGGTGTCTTGAACTTTTTTAGTCTATCTATCTCCTGTTCCACTATCTCCCTAGTTATGGAAATATCTGTCAGCTTCTCATTCTCATCTGCTCTAAACACCTGTTCACTATTTGGCATATACTGCATGTTTTCCTGGGTGAAGACAGTTAAAAAATATCTATTCACAATTTTGCTAATCTCCTCCCCAGAACTAACCAGCTCCCCATCTGCTGCCTTTAATGGACCTATAGTATCCTTATTCTTCGTCCTGTATACCTGATAAAATTCCTTGGGGTCCGTCTTCGCCTGGCTGGCTACCTTCAATTCATAATTGCCCTTAGCTTTCCTCGTTAACCTCCTGACTGTTCTAACTAATTCATTATATTGTGTCCTTAAAACTTCTTCACCTGCCCTTAATCTCTTATATATACTTCTCTTCCACCCTATATAATGTTTTAACCTAGCAGTCATCCATTTAGGGTCATTTTCTGTTATCTTATTGCTCTATACGGGATGTTTGCTAACTGACCTGTATGCAGTTTATCTACGAAATATTATACAACTCATCTACATTTTCTGCACCTAATTCCCTCATCTCGACCCCTTCCACCCTCTCCATTCCCTCATCTACTCACCTCGACCTCACCTCTCCCATTTCAGCATGACCTGACCCTCCAACATATTCATACCTATCCCCCTCCCTCTCACCTCCGCCCCTTCCGGACACATCTTCCCTCCTCTTGTCCTACACTCTCACACCTCACCTCACCTCTCTCATCCTGCCTTATCTCTCTCAACTCCGTCCCGGACCTGACCTCACTCTGCATCCGTTGCCAGTCAATTCCTTGGAGGTACCTTTTTAATTCCTTAAAATTTGCTCTCCTAAAGTCAGGTATTTTACTAGTGTTTTTGCTTCTAAAAGTTTCCTCCCATTTTAAATTGTACCTAATTTCTTAATGGTCACTGTTACCTAGCTGTCCTCCAACCTCTACCTGTGTGACTGCTTCCTCCCTGTTAGTAAGAATTAAATCTGGAATACTGTTCCCCCTTGTGTGTTCTACGACTACCTGTTTTAAAAATTCATCCTGAAATACCTTAAGAAATTCCTCTGCTTCCTTGTTACCCACCATCAGGCTTCAGTCTATATTCCCAAAATTAAAATCTCCTAGCACACATACCTGACTGTGAGATGTTAATTTCCTTTGTACTGTTCGGTGGCCTGTACACTACTCCCAGTACTACTGACTGTGATCCTTCCTTAATATCTACCCATATCGACTCTGTTTTGCTATCAGTTTTAATTCTACTGTTAATACAACACTGTAATGTGTCCCTAACGTATAACGCGACGCCTCTTCCTCTCCTGTTTTCCTTGTCTTTATAGAACAGTGTATAACCATCTATGATATTTTGATATTGTTTTCCCACATTCCATTAAGTGTACCTAGAATGTTTGTCACAGTTAGTTACCTGTGTGTAGAATGTTTGCTGCATTTGTCAAACCTACGAAGGAAGTTTGTGGTGTTTCAGTAAGTATGTGTACAGTGTTTCGTATGTGTTTCGTAAACCATAGAGCGTTGGGTGTATTTTTTGTAAGTCTTCGGGAAATGTCCGTTGCACTTCATATTACTGTACGTATTGTTTATTTGTTGATGTAAATGAAAAAAAAGTCTGTTAGGAAAGTGTTAATGTGAGACAAAGGAAAGTCAAAGTAAGAAAGAACAATCAGACGTACACAAACGATGCATGTCCTCGTCTTGTTGTGTTCTGAAGGAGAAAATATGACTATGATACAAAGTGTGCAATTTTGTTTTGTTAATTTTCTTTTTTATCATCTAATTGACTTTTTTTTTTTTTTCACCGTCACAGGTAACGATCGCCACCACCACCACCACCACCACCACCACCACCTCCACCTCCACCACCACCACCACCACCACCACCACCACCTTGTTGGCTAGAGCGAGATCGAGGCACCTTCACTAGCTCGTCGCTACTGGCTGCAGCTCTGGTGCACCTCTGCACTGTGTGTGGCAGCAGCCTCAGGGGGTCAAGGTGAGGGACCCTCTGCACCTGAGTTTTGTGGCACACCAGTGACGTTACTGGTGCTGGGTGATGTTGGTCGTCGTCGGTGGCCACCAAGCGCAGGTCTCTCTCTCTCTCTCTCTCTCTCTCTCTCTCTCTCTCTCTCTCTCTCTCTCTCTCTCTCTCTCTCTCTCTCTCTCTCTCTCTCTCTCTCTCTCTCTCTCATAACTTTCAATAATGTTGTTTTTCAGGTAGCTCTATTTATTTTCCCCTACTTCGATCATACGGTTAATTTTCCTATACTTTCCATAAGGTACATTTTCAAGTACTTATATTAATGTTCCCATACTTCGATCATACAGTTTATTTTCCCTTAGCTTCCAATAAGGCTCATTCTCGAGTAATTTGGTAATAAATATGCGAATAATAAAATATGCGAAGAAGAAACAAAGGAAAACTGGCCATGCAAAAAACGTGATTCCCTTTCTCTCGCTCTGTCTCTGCCAAGGCAGCAGGTGGTCACGAAAATACGTGCATTGCTCACATGATGGCCGCCGCACACGGCGGTGTTGTTATTTACTTGTCCTGATAGCTTAACCTAACCTAACCTAATCTAACCTAATCTAACCTAACCTAACCTAACCTAACCTAACCTAACCTAATCTAATCTAACCTACCCTAACCTAACCTGACCTAACCTAACGAATCTAACCTAAGCTAACCTAATCTAACCTAACCTAATCTAACCTAACCTAACCTAACCGAATCTAACCTAACCTAACCTAACCTAACCTACCCTACCCTAACCTAAGCTAACCTAACCTAAGCTATTCTAACCTAACCTACCCCTTTCCCCCTCCCCCCTCCCAAGACAGCACTCCCTCCCCCTCCCGGCTGTGTTCCCTCCCCCCTCCCCCCTCCCACCTAACCTATCCCCTCCCCCCTCCCCCCTCCCCCCTCCCCGGGCAGCCGACTGCCCTGTGGGGCCGGCTGCCCCCCTCAGTCAGGGAAGTAGTCCAGCAGGGCGGAGTACACCACCAGGGTGAGGGACAGGGTCTGTGCAATGGCGAGCAGGTTGTCCCACAGGCCGTGGGACAACCTGCTTCCAGCCCTGCCCCTCCCCTGGCGAGCCTTCCCTGGCTGGGGGAGTTGGCGCTGTGGTGGTGGGGAAGGGGCCACCACTCCCTTCCCCACTCCTCGGAGGACGAGCCCCGCTCCCTC
>NW_026973702.1:377500-410000 GCF_035594125.1 Scylla paramamosain
AGTAATCACCTTGTTGTTGTTGTTGTTGTTGTTGTTGTTGTTGTTGTTGTTGTTGTTGTTGTTGTTGTTGTTGTTGTTGTTGTTGTTGTTGTTGTTGTTGTTGTTGTTGTTGTTGTTGTTGTTGTTGTTGTTGTTCTTCTTCTTCTTCTTCTTCTTCTTCTTCTTCTTCTTCTTCTTCTTCTTCTTCTTCTTCTTCTTCTTCTTCTTCTTCTTCTTCTTCTTCTTCTTCTTCTTCTTCTTCTTCTTCTTCTTCTTCTTCTTCTTCTTCTTCTTCTTCTTCTTCTTCTTCTTCTTCTTCTTCTTCTTCTTCTTCTTCTTCTTCTTCTTCTTCTTCTTCTTCTTCTTCTTCTTCTTCTTCTTCTTCTTCTTCTTCTTCTTCTTCTTCTTCTTCTTCTTCTTCTTCTTCTTCTTCTTCTTCTTCTTCTTCTTCTTCTTCTTCTTCTTCTTCTTCTTCTTCTTCTTCAATTTCTTCTTCTTCTTCTTCTTCTTCTTCTTCTTCTTCTTCTTCTTCTTCTTCTTCTTCTTCTTCTTCTTCTTCAATTTCTTCTTCTTCTTCTTCTTCTTCTTCTTCTTCTTCTTCTTCTTCTTCTTCTTCTTCTTCTTCAATTTCTTCTTCTTCTTCTTCTTCTTCTTCTTCTTCTTCTTCTTCTTCTTCTTCTTCTTCTTCTTCTTCTTCTTCTTCTTCTTCTTCTTCTTCTTCTTCTTCTTATTATTATTATTATTATTATTATTATTATTATTATTATTATTATTATTATTTATTTGTTGTGTGTAAATATTTACCTTTGCTGTATCGTGCCGTACCTATGTGTACTAATTGTTTAGACGAGAAAGTGATCATGACTTGTTTTAATTTTGTAATTTTGCTGAAATAGTAATCATCTTATTTTTGTGTTATTATTTTGTTTTGGTGTTTTATCTGTTTACCTTTGACATTTACCTGCTCTGCCTGTGGACATTAATTCCTCAGATTGTTGTTGAAAAGTAATCTCTTTGTTTTGCATTATTATTATTATCTAGTCATCTTGTTTATCTGTTTGCCTTTAATATTTACCAGTCCTTCCTGTGTGCATTAACTCGTCGGTGGGGACAAAACAATCATTCCTGACTCTGTAGTGTAGACAGGAACAAAAATCAATCATCCTCCTTTATGTAATAACTTTCCTTTCTTATGTCTATGCATCAACTTTTTTTTTTCTCTCTCTCTCTCTCTCATGCTAACTCATTTTTCTACATTTTTATTTATTTTTGTTTATTTTCTCATTGTCTAACAACATAATTTGTAATTCCCTTTTGTGTAATAACTTCCTTTCTTTATTTATGCATCTACTTTGTTTATTTTCCTTTTTAAGCTTCTTTTTCCTTTATTTTTCTTTCTCCAGTAACATAATTAATAATCCTCTTTTGTATAAACTTTCTTTTGTTAGATATCTATGTACCAACAACTGTTTTTTTTCTTCTTTTATCCTCATTTTTTCCTTCTTTTTTTCTTTTCTTTCTTCTTCTTTTAACATTTGTATTGCTCTTCTCTGTTTAGGTGTTTCTGTCCCTCGTTCCCTGTGCTTGTGTCATATATCAGGCGAGGACAGGATGGCTACAAGTATTCTTTATTCTCATTTGTAGTGTAACGAAGTTCAGATTTTCTTTTCTTGTAGCTTTGTTAATACTTTACTGCCAATGACAATGTGACACTTACTACTTCATCTCTCCATAGGACTAACATTTCTTAACCTTTTTTTGCGACCCCAGCATCCCTTGCGTCTAGTCTGGACACTCCCGCGCCTGTTAATTCTAATATCTGGTTATATTAACTACAGTTGTATTAACAGTTGAAAATAAGGCTAACTTCATCAAATATAAAAGTACACTCCCGATAGTTTGGTGTGCCTTGCAAGGAGCGTTTACATTGTACCTCCTTACAATATACGCACCATTTTTCAGTACCCCCTAAAATTGATCTCAGCACCACATGTTCAGAAACACACACTGCCCTTTACGATTCTGACTGGGCCACTAAAACACTTGAGACTCGATCACTCCTGTTGATGTCACTTCGCGCTTTGAAATCACACACTGCGCTTACACTAGACCCTTTGATCTACTTGTCACCGCCACGAACGAATGGAAATGTGTAGCAATCTGAGAGAATAATTTCAAAAGACGTAAACAATGAGGTGCTTGGAACCTCCCGGGGCCTGCTGTTCTATTTCGGCTCTGTGTGTTATTTATCTAAGGTTACCCAAGTGAAGTGAAACGTGTGTCATTAACAGTCAAGAGGTCAAATTGGAGCCATTCAGTGGGTTAATAGCTCAGGGGGAGAGAAAATGAAACCAAGCAAAGTTTAGACAACAGAAATACTTTTTTTGACGGCAGCAGGTGGTGCTTCGTCAGAACTTTACTTATTCTGAGGCTAAGGAGCAGAAGGAGGCGCGCAAGATACTACTCCAGAAAATATGATGATGAGGAAAATGAAATTAGACATTGAGGAGGAGAGGGAGAGAAAAGTCCAGAATCATGGAATAAGAAGCCGAGAGAAAGACGGAAAGAAGAGGAGACCTACACAAAAAAAAAAATGAGGAAAGAGAGAAAAAGAGAAAGAAGAGCAGAGGCTGAAAAAAAATCACGGAAAAGGAATAGAAGAGAGGGAAAAAAGAGGAAAAATACAAAAAAAATAGGTCACAGAAAAAGAAAAAGAAGAGGATATAGAGGGAAAGAGAGAAAGAAGAGGAGAGATAGAAAAAAGTCACAGAAAGAGAAAATAAGAAGAGAAAGAAGAAGGTAGGGAAAGAATAGTCATTTCTACTACCAGTCTATCAATTCTCCATTCAGTACTACCTCTCTCTCTCTCTCTCTCTCTCTCTCTCTCTCTCTCTCTCTCTCTCTCTCTCTCTCTCTCTCTCTCTCTCTGCATTACAAATCTTCTACTTATAACTTACTTTCTGTTTACTTGCTAATATAATTTCCCATGCACAATATAACCTCTAATCTTTAACTGCATGCTTATCATTTTCATCTCCTCCACACTCTCATCACTATCTCTTTGTATTAACTTCCACAGGTAGACTCTATGTATTACTTATTTGTCTCTTCCTATTGCTCGCTTCTTCATTTTTACCTGCGGCCTAATTAATTACTTGTGTGTGTGTGTGTGTGTGTGTGTGTGTGTGTGTGTGTGTGTGTGAGTGTGTGTGTGTGTGTGTGTGTGTGTGTGTGTGAGCGTGTGTATGTGTGTATGTGGATGGGTGGGTGGGTGTATAGGTTTGGTCTCTCTCTCTCTCTCTCTCTCTCTCTCTCTCTCTCTCTCTCTCTCTCTCTCTCTCTCTCTCTCTCTCTCTCTCTCTCTCTCTCTCTTCCTTCCATACCATTCTTTTCTTTTCTTTCTGTCTCTTTCTTTCCTACTTGTCTTTCTCTTTGTTCATTTCTGTCTGTCTTTCTTTCTTTCTTTCTTTCTTTCTTTCTTTTTCCTTCCTCTTTTCTTTACCCTAACCATATATTCCTCCCTTCTTTTCTCCCTCCCTTCCTCCCTCCCTCCCTCTCTTACTCCCTCCTTCATCTACATAATTCAATAAGGAAAGAAAGAGAGAGAGAGAGAGAGGAATGGAGTGAAGGAAGGTAGGAAGGAATAGGGGAAGTGGTGTTGGGGAGGAGGGAAGGAGGAAGGAAGAAAGGGAGAGAAGTTGGAGGAGGGAAGAAAAGGGGAAGCAAGGAATGGAATGAAGGAAAGGAATGAGACAACTAGGGAAAGAAGGAAGGAAGGAAGAAAGGAAGGAAGGAAGGAAGGAAGGAGGGAGGGGAGAGATGGAAGGGAAGAGAAGAAGAAACTGGTGAGAGAGAGAGAGAGAGAGAGAGAGAGAGAGAGAGAGAGAGAGAGAGAGAGAGAGAGAGAGAGAGAGAGAGAGAGAGAGAGAGAACTTTAATGCATAATCATAAAGTTGACACATGTAAACAGCTTCTCTCACCACACACGCACCTTACCTTCATCCTCCCCAAACTCATGTACGCCTCCCCAACGTGGTCCTCCTCCCTCACACACACTCAACAGCTACAGCTAGAGAGTGTGCAGAAAAGGGCGTGCAGGGTCATCCTTGGCCCTGCATACACCACCTACGAAGAAGCCCTGACCACCCTGAGTCTGTCCAGAATATCCACCAGGCACCGAGAGGCTCTGGAGAAGTTTGGAAGGGAACTACTACATCATCCACGTCTCAGAAACATGCTGCCGCCTGACGCGCCTCGCCCGGTCCGTGCCACCAGACACCACAACAAAATAACGCCCCTAAAGGCGCCGCGCACGGACCGGTACAGACTCAGTGCGATTCCCACCATGGTGCGAGCCATCAATCAATAGTATTTCCCTCCTAGATTAGACTTACCTTTAGGATTAATGCTAAGTTTTTCCCCACCCCCTATGTACATTTTCAGTCGTCAACTGCCTAAATAATAAACCGTTTATTATTATTATTATTATTTACACACACACACACACACACACACACACACACACACACACACACACACACACACACACACACACACACACACACACACACACACACAGTCGTCTTGACCTCATACGGGCAGGACGTGTGACCTTGGCGCTCTCGAGCAGCCTCGGCCTACTTGTTGGCCTTCCCCGCCCCCTAGTGATAGTGACCTCAGTTTGTTTTGTTTTTTTACTTTTCTGTTTTCAACTTTTAGCGTTTAGTTTGAGGCTCGATCTGGTGGGATTGTTGTTTTTGTGAACACTTGTAGCGAATGCGTGTGATACATAAAGAAAAATGAGTGCTTCAGTGCAAACATACGAACGCAATTACCTCCTGCGTCGTAGACGAGGATCTGGGTACCCGCCACCCAACGTGATACAGTGCCTTAAGTCCTTAAAACTATTTCGAAACCGTGGATCGAGAGGAGGCAAAAGTGTGGTGCGTCCCATCAAGGTAGTGACCTCCAGTGCCAGAGACGACCGCAGGGTGGAGAAGAGGGAATACAAACACTTTGAGGTGCCGAGAACGTGGTATAGTCTTCCCTCACTCCTCTTATTTAATGCAACGTCTCTGGCCAACAAGATGGACGAAGTGATTGTGACGGTGAGATCTACTTGTGCGGACATTGTGGCGGTTACTGAGGCGTGGCAGATTGTTCCTGAGGTGTGCACGATGCAGGACTACCAGCTATACCATCACCTCAGGTCAGGGCGCAGGGGAGTGGCCGTCTTCTGCCGCTCTGCCCTCAGCCCCTCACACCTCCCTGTCGATATTCCTGCCGGTGTGGAGGCCCTGTGGGTGAGAGTCACGCCCCCCTCCCATCCCAACAACACGGCCTCCATCATAGTCTGCGTCGTGTACCACCCCCCACGAGCCGCCACTGCACAGTTGCTCACCGCTCACATCATCAACACTGCTGATGCCCTGAGGGTGAGGTATCCTGCTGCCAAGCTGGTCATCTGTGGGGACTTTAACAGATTAGATATCAACGATATCCTACACCAGCTACACCTCACCCAGGTCGTGGACTTCCCCACCCACCAGCAAGCCATCCTCGACCTTATCCTCACAGACCTGGGCCAGCAGTACTCGCCACCCAAGCCGCTGCCTCCCATGGGACGGAGCACCCACCTCTCCATACTGTGGTCACCCACACCCACCACCTCGACCCCCCGGTCAGCTGTCACCAGGACCCACCGCCCCATGCCTGACTCAGCCATGAGGGAGTTTGGGCAGTGGGTGACACAACACCCGTGGACCGAGGTGCTGGATGAGGAGGACGTCCACTTAAAATGGCAAAACTACGTCGCCACTACTACAGCAGCCTTCCACCACTACTTCCCAGCCAAGAGCGTCACAACGCACCCGTCTGATGCTCCCTGGATGACGCCCCGCATTAAAAGACTCATGCGTCAGCGGACCTGGGCGTTCCACTCCTGCCCGGTCCTTTACAGGAAACTAAGAAACAGAGTAATCAGGGAGATTAAGAATGCAAAGGCAAGCTATTACCCAGACAAGATACACCACCTCAAGCTGACCAACAACAGACAGTGGTACGCTAAGATCAAAGCTTTGTGTGGCTTTACAAAAGCACACTTCATCCCTTCCTTGCACCTCACACCTTCCTGCTAATCTCGCGGCTCAGGAGATGAACGATCACTTTGCTGCTATCTGTCAAACCTTTCCTCCCCTCCACACCACTCCCGCTTCCTGCCTATCTGCCCGCTCCCTCCCCTCACACACTGTCCAGGCGATGGATGTTTTTAAGAGAATACTTAAATTTAAACCAAGATCCACCACACCCACTGACCTTCCTATAAAAATTTACAAGGAATTTGCTGTAGAGCTAGCAACACCGCTATGCTCCATAATAAACGCCTCACTCTCCCAACACTCTTGCCCCGCGGACTGGAAGACATCTTATGTCACTCCCATCCCCAAACTTCCAGTCCTCAGTCACTCAATGACCTCAGGCCAGTCTCTATCACCCCCATCCCTAGCCTTATTTGTGAAGATTTTGTATATGACTGGGCATACACCAAAATTTGTAACACCGTGGATATCAGACAATTCGGAAATATTAAAGCCACCTCCACCTCACATTACCTGACCAGCTTCCTTGAATTCATCCACAGCCACCTGGACAAGCGAAACACCTCTCTAGCTGTTGCTTTTGTCGACTTCAAAAAAGCCTTTGATCTAGTTGATCACACTGTTGTCATCAGCAAGGCAGTAAGTCTGGGTCTCCCTCCTAATCTGATAGCGTGGCTAGCCGACTTCCTCACAGGGAGACGTCAGGCCGTTCGCTATCAGGGCTCTGTCTCTAATTTCCAACAGCTGACATGTGGAGTCCCCCAGGGGACCAAGATGGGTCCTCTATGCTTCCTCCTCCTCATCAACGACGCCCTCACTGACACCCCCCATCGCTGGAAGTATGTGGACGACTGCACCGTGGGCGTCCCAGCTTCCAACAAGAACCCGGACTACTCGCCACTGCAAGCAATTCTGGAGCGACTGCAGACGTGGACAGAGGAGAGCAGGATGACCATCAACCACAGCAAAACTGTGGTGATGCATTTCTGTACCTCCTCTGTACCAGTGCCCCCTCCCCGGCTCACAGTGGGCCCTCACCCCCTCCAGGTGGTCCAATGTGCCAAGCTTCTCGGAGTCACGGTTGACGACCAGCTGACCTGGAAGCAGCATGTCGCCAGCACCGTGAGATCAGCTACCTACAGGCTGTACATGCTGCGCAGACTCAGGTCGCTGGGGACGCCGACAGATGAGTTAAGGGGGTGTACTCACCTTCATCCTCCCCAAACTCATGTACGCCTCCCCAGCGTGGTCCTCCTCCCTCACACACACTCAACAGCTACAGCTAGAGAGTGTGCAGAAGAGGGCGTGCAGGGTCATCCTTGGCCCTGCATACACCACCTATGAAGAAGCCCTGACCACCCTGAGTCTGTCCAGAATATCCACCAGGCACCGAGAGGCTCTGGAGAAGTTTGGGAAGGGACTACTGCATCATCCGCGTCTCAGAGACATGCTGCCGCCCGACGCGCCTCGCCCTGTCCGTGCCACCAGACACCACAACAAAATAACGCCCCTGAAGGCGCCGCGCACGGACCGGTACAGACTCAGTGCGATTCCCACCATGGTGCGAGCCATCAATCAATAGTATTTCCCTCCTAGATTAGTCTTACCGTTAGGATTAATGTTAAGTTTTTCCCCATCCCCTATGTACATTTTCAGTTTGTCAACTGCCTAAATAATAAACCGTTTATTATTATTATTATTATTATTACACACACACACACACACACACACACACACACACACTTCATGCTCTGGCTTATTTCCAGAGAGAGAGAGAGAGAGAGAGAGAGAGAGAGAGAGAGAGAGAGAGAGAGAGAGAGAGAGAGAGAGAGAGAGAGAGATTTTAGAAAAGTGTTAACTTTTTAGTCCTGTTTTTTTACTTGTTGTGTTCTCCTCCTCCTCCTTCTCCTCCTCCTCCTCCTCCTCCTCCTCCTCCTCCTCCTCCTCCTCCTCCTCTTTCTCATTCACCTCTGGGGTTTCCCATCATCCTACGCAACCCTCCTCCTCCTCCTCCTTGTGCCCAATCACCTCTTTTCTCATCGTTTCCTGATCTCTTCTACGTACAAGTCCCCCCTCTTCCTCCTCCTCCTCCTCCTCCTGCTGCCTAGCTTCCATGACGTGTACATGAGATCGTGTGGTTCCTGTTGTTTTGTGTTGTTGTGTTGTGTTTGGGCAGTGTGTTGTGTTGAGTTGTGTTGTGTGAGGGAAGTGTACTGTACAGTGTTGTATTGTGTTGTAAGAAGGCAGTATGTTGTTTTGTGTTGTGTTGTAAGGGGCTTGTATTGTGATATGTGTTGTGTTTGTTTGTGTTGTGCAGCGTTGTGTTGTACTGTATCCTGTTATGCTGCAAGAGATCAGTTTATTGTAAAGGGGCACAAAAGAATTACGAGTATTATTTTTTTCTTTTATTTTAGCTAAAGCAAGAACTATATCGGTCATTGAACTGCCGATGTGTTGAACCAAATTATTTTTTTTCTTTATCATGATGCTTGACGATGCCAATTATAAGCAAAGAGTTCTCAAGCTAATATTTGTCCTTTATAGGGGATTTACTTAGCAGGATGAAAGCTTCCCACCAGGAGGAGGAACGGCGGGTGGAGGAATGGAAGGGGAGAGGGTGGGGGTCCAGGGGAGGGTGTGTGTGTGTGTGTGTGTGTGTGTGTGTGTGTGTGTGTGTGTGTGTGTGTGTGCCTCATGAATTGCAGGCATGAAAAAGAATGATGCACGTTATGATAATGATTATTATTCTTGTATTTGTCATTTCAGTGATTATTATGATACTAATAAGAGTAACAACAATACTCAACTTACCAGGAACTTAGCAGACTCTCTCTCTCTCTCTCTCTCTCTCTCTCTCTCTCTCTCTCTCTCTCTCTCTCTCTCTCTCTCTCTCTCTCTCTCTCTCTCTCTCCATCAAGCTTTAACCCTATCTTGATTAATGGCTCTGACAATTGAAGTCACCCGATTCTCTCGTGGATTTCATTTCCATGCAGATATCCATGCAGATAGAGACGTGGCAGTGAGGCTGGTAGATACCTATCAGCGCCAGCATTTTTAATTGTCTCCGATTTCGTGGGGCAAAGGGGTGTCTTAGCTAAATTTGAAATCGATGTGCAGGAAAAGTACAGCATGAATTGCTGCACAAGTGTATCTAAAATTAAAAACATAACCCTTAATATTAATATTCATACTTACTGGTGTATGATAAGGCTTTGTTAATTGAATTATAAGATAAAACTAAAAATAGGTAATGATTTTTTTTTTTTTAAGTAAGTATGAACAGTAAAAATAAAAGGATGTTGATTTCGGCTTGTGCATTTTATCTGGGAATGTTGAAAAATATCAGATATCACTGACACGTCCTGTATATGAAAGTAATCAGTGAAATAAAAAAAAAACAGCACCGCTGGCGGACGTACGACGTACTTGATCATGATTCTTCAGTTAAGGAAAGCGCCGCGCGCCATTAGGCAGGAGTGTAAAGTGTAAACAATAGCCTCTCAGTTTTGCCGATACAAAGGCCTTTACTTTGCTTTACTATATCCAGAATAGGGTATAGCTCGTTCTTTCAGTAATTTTCTTAATTCCGCTGTAGTCCATGATTGTGGCGGTGATGTATCCATTGTGCAGGGTAGTCGAGTAATCGTGGTCCTGTGTTTTGGTTTGCTCGCTGCCCAAGTACCCGAGGATAGTGATCGTACCGCAAAAATAAAGTCTCTGATACAAAATTATATTTTCTTTACATTAAATGGATTTGCCTGTTGTTTAGTACATGAAAATGCAATTATATATTAGTATACTTCCATTGAGGTCAGTAGAAAATTACAGATTGCCTGCCTTGATACACTTATAGGCTCTTTTAAGAATATCATCTGAAATTATGAATAGAGGCTCAAACAATGTCATGTGCTGTCAGTTATCACGAAATTAATTGACTTAAAATTCAGATGCATTACTGTGCAACGATACACCTTTGTAAGCTTGTAAAACCTTGCCCCAAAAAGTATTTATTTTCTGGCGAGAATTAAAAATTCTGGCGCTCTCTGGTATTAAAACGCTGACTGCGACGCCTCTAAACATACCTGCCTCACCTGCATTCATTACAAGGTCATGGGCAGGCGAGGAGCAAAACACTCATTGAGAATTAAGAGCAAAGAGAAAAGCTTGTTACCAGAAAATTCACACTGTAGATTTACTTTCTAGGAAGCGAGAGGTCGGAATAATTAGTCGAAGCTCAGCATGTCCGTGACTTTTGCTGGTTGTTGTTTGAGTGAAGTGAGTGAGTGGGAAGGGAGAGGGAATGGATGAATGATGCTTTTGTGCTGAGCGTTACCACGTGCTGGAAGTAAAAGGGTTACCATGAATAGAAGATACTAAAGAATAAGAACAGCAAAAATATATACACGACGAGAGAGAGAGAGAGAGAGAGAGAGAGAGAGAGAGAGAGAGAGAGAGAGAGAGAGAGAGAGAGAGAGAGAGAGAGAACAAAAAAAAAATTATCGAAAGTTTTCTTCCTTCTATTGTCTACTACTACTACTACTACTACTACTACTACTACTACTCCTTTGCACGGTGAAGATACCGCGGCTATTTAACATTTTTGTCAGTGAGTAGGCTAGACTCTAAATATCGTGAACTAGACTGTTTTGATAAAGAGGCAAGAAACAACCTTTGCGCACTTTTTTTTTTTTTTCAGGTTATCTTAAAAAATATATATGTTCATTTAACAATAAACAATACGAGTATATTGTCATTTAACCTTAGAGTATAACCGCAACTGCTGCCACAATATTAATTAGGCTTTAACTCGCTGCTAAATCCTAATTTTCTAAATTGTTAAATATTACATGCTGAGAATTAAACTTAATAGAAACAAATATCCTTTCATCAATGGTCTGTTATATTAGTTTTAAACTACTAAATATTACATACAAAAGCTCACTACAACAACAACAACAACAACAACAACAACAACAACAACAACTACTATTACTACTACTACTACTACTACTACTACTACTACTACTACTACTACTACTACTACTACTACTACTACTAATAATAATATTACTACTACTACTACTACTACTACTACTACTATTACTGATGATGGTGATGGTAAGTACGCTGCTTGACCTCAATACGAGCGGAGTGCAAGATGGTTTTGAGTCCCGCTATTAAGCTACTAATGAAATACAATATACGCGCGTTATGCTCCCCTCTTCATACTTGACGCCTATTACCGAAACGAGATTATTTGAGCTGCAACCTTAGCGTGAAGTGACCAATATGTGAAGGAAGCTTAGGTGGACATATATATATATATATATATATATATATATATATATATATATATATATATATATATATATATATATATATATATATATATATATATATATATAGTATAATGCAGTACCTTTATTGCGCACCCACAATTAAAGGTTTTGGTAAATGAGCGCCAGAAAGTAGCGAAATTATTCCAAACAAAAATATTAATGACTTATCTAGGCATCTTGCTCAGAAGCCAAGGAAGGAAAGCGCAGGAATTACCCAAGATACAATGTGCAGCTATTTTTTATTTATTTATTTATTTATTTATTATTATTATTATTATTATTATTATTATTATTATTATTATTATTATTTATTTTTTTTTATTGAGCATGTGCAGTAATCGTGATGCTTCGCTGGCGTGAGGGACGCAGCCGCGGGAATGGAAACCTGCCTTCTTCTTCCGTGGGGTCTCTGTAATTTCCTTCACCCAAATGATAAATGTTCATGAGTTTGGTGGGTTCAATTAATGTTTGTAATTACTGCCTTGGTGGAATGGGCCAAGAAAAAGCTGGAATGCCGCGTCTTCCTTGGCGGGTTTTGTGTGGTCGCGCCCTCGTCTCGGCGTCTTGTTTCACTTGCTTTTAATTGACTTCAGTGGAAACCGATAGAGTTACAAGAGATGTCTTCCAGATCATTGTCATTGGTGAACAAGAGCTGTACACCATCAACAGAACAGAAAAAAAAAAACAACTAATATTCTCAGTAGCCTCTGAAAATAATCCTTAAAAGAGAGAGAAAAAAAAAAATCAGGAATGCATGACTGCGTCTCAAACATCTGGTAGTGAGGAATCAGTGGTCAGTCTTATCGCGCTTGTGAAATAGTGTGCAGGAAGTGAGTGGGTGCTGCCGTTCATTCCCAACTATTATAACTCTTTAGTCATTTCACACGAGCTGGGTGGGGCGTGTCCCAGACATGTGTGGACGAGGCGCATCAATTAAGTTGCTGAGGGAGATGATTTTGTGAGGCAGCGGAAGTGTGTGGTGGTGACAAGCCGCATTTGGTGTTGGAGTGTTTTTCTGAGTGTTGCCGTCTGGTCTGTAGCTGTCTAGATCAAGTTGCCTGTCGGAAAGGAGTGCGGAGATTTGCAGTGGTATAGTGTTCAGAAGCCGGCATGTCGCACTCCCTTTTGTGTGTTTCATTTTCCTTGAGGCCAAAGTCCCCTGGTGTTCTTACAACCTCCTTGCAAAACTTGAGAATTTATATATTTTTTATTTATTATTTTTTGTACTTTACAGTATATTAGAGGAATTAGAATTACGGGAAAACCCTAAGCTGCTATTTTCGGGATCAGAATACAGGGCTAATTTTAGGTCACTACCAATTTTTTTGCTTTAGCCCACCCTTCTATTTCGAGCTCCGCTGTTGTTACGTATTATATACACCGTGAAAACAGACGGCGTTAAGCCGCTGACTCGGTCAGATGGTTCAAAGGAAGGGCATGTTAAGCTCTGGCAGCAAAAGCCTTGATCATCTGGCTCAAGGGTCGCCTTCAGCATTCACCACCAAGGACGTGCTCCAGTCTGAGGAGTATTCCATTGTCAGCTCCCAGGACTGGCGTGGGGACAGATGCATTGAGAAGATCTATTGATATCTTATAAGTAGCAGTCTCAATCAAGCTGCATTGAGGTTAACAACGTCTGAGGAGCATTCCGTGTTCTGTGCTCAGGATATGCTTGTGGGTAGATGCTTTAAGAAAATCTGTTGATATTTTAAAAGTTTAATATTCTTAGCAAGCAGCATTAAAATCAAACAAAGAGAACTTAATATTTGTATTTAATGTGGCGTAAGAAGAAGGATGACGCTGGTAAGGAATAGTTAAATTCTTGTTGGTTTCTTCTTCCTAATCAGTACCTGTAGAGAGTTTGCAGACAATGGATTTTTTTTATGTAGATGAGAGATGACCCCGCGGCGTCTGGTCACCTCTAAGGAATCGGTCTACCTGAGTGTTTGGATGACACAACCGAACACTCATGTCTGGCCAAGGTGGGCCTCGCGTTTCTCGCATGATCGTGATTGCCACATCTCATCCCCGCCGTGGAGCGTGATAGTAGTCACAGGAATCATTGTGATCAGACACTCAGACAGGTTGGGGATGGAGAGAGAGAGAGAGAGAGAGAGAGAGAGAGAGAGAGAGAGAGAGAGTGTGTGTGTGTGTGTGTGTGTGTGTGTGTGTGTGTGTGTCTTTTGAGGCGAGTTACATTTATTGTTCCCCTAAAGAAACCAAGAACGAAAATAATTAAAAAAGCTTGCTTCATGACACTTGTCTCTAATAATGATAACTGTAGTAGTAGTAATAGTAGTAGTAGTAGTAGTAGTAGTAGTAGTAGTAGTAGTAGTAGTAGTATACCTAACAGTGCCTGATTCGTGGTACGGTAATGGACCTCGTTTCCTCTCGACTTTTTTTTTTATCAAGCTGTATCAAGCTGTACTGACAGGCAAGGTGGTTATCAAGGATGTTTCTATGACTGCATTGATAATTTAACAAGAATTCTGGCCATTCACTGAAGAAGCCACCAGTTAGAACACGACTGTTTATCTCTGTGCCCTTTGAAAATATTCTGCGTGAGAGAAGGAAGTGTTTCAGAATACGAACCAGTATCACACACACACACACACACACACACACACACACACACACACACACACTGTCGTCTCATTATTACCAGCTGAGTGTGTCTTGTGGCGGGGCTCAGAAGGAAGGGACACAAAGGGTCGTCTATAATGGAGTGAACATAAAAGCAAGTCACACAATCCCTTTCATTCCTCATAGTAATTAATTAACGCTGACAACATTTCGCACCTTTGTCTTTGTCTCACGATAAACAACAACAACCACTGATACTTTCTTGTACGTGGAAAACTATCATCACATTGTGTTGACATTTTCCTGTTTATTTCCTCGTTCTTTTTATTTATTTATTTCGTTTCCTCTTTCCTCGTCTTTTCCTTCACTTTTGTCTCGTGTTCCTATTTTTCACTTCCGTTGCTTCTTCCTTTCCTTTTCCTTGTTCCTTTTTTCCTTGTCTTTTTCTTTCTCTCATGCGTCGTGTTTCTATTGTTTATCTCCTTTGTCTCTTTTTTTTTTTTCTCGTTCGTACATTCTTTCCTTCTCCTGTGTCTCTTTTTTCTATTTCCCTCGTCCTTGTTTTTTTTTTTCTTGCTTGTGTCTTGTCTCATGTGTTTCATTGTTTTGTGTGTGTGTGTGTGTGTGTGTGTGTGTGTGTGTGTGTGTGTGTGTGTGTGTGTGTGTGGGTGTGTGTGTGTGTGTGTTTCTCAACCTCTCTATTTTTGTTTCTTGTTTGTGCGTCAACAACAGTTTGCAGGAATGACTGAAGTTCGGCGTCGCAAAAGTGTTTCGTGGCTCGGTCGTGTGGAGAAAACCAAGGCTCGTGTTCTCAAACGCTGTGGAATCTCATAAACTTTCGAAACGTCAAAGGGAGAGAAAAATAAAGTCTTTCTCACGAGTGTTTTCCAAATGATGACGAAGAGTTCTTGTTACACTATCACAAAAATAATGAAAATAACATCGAAACCGCCCGGTAATTTTCATGATAGAGATTAAAACTAGTGAAGGCTGAATCGTTTGAGAATGGACCTGGTTAAGATGACTGAGCTGGGAGAGAGTTACACTATACTGGGCACCACTTGATGTTCTCGGACAGCTGGAAGAACTTGTACACTTTGTAAGTATATTTGTGGTAGACACAGGAAACCGTTCATGCAGGATGGCCCACGAAGCACTGAGATGCGTAAAAGTAGCAACAATATACAGCACATACATATCTATACAACAGGCAAAAATACACACGGCACAACACAACACAAATTATTTCCAGAGACAAAATTGGGATCATTGTCAGCCTTGTCAGTGCAGCATCCAGGGTTTTGTTGTCGTGCAGAGAATGTGGTGGCGGGAACTACGCGGCGAGGAGGAGCACGGCTGGTACTTAATGTTCTGGTGAAAGGCGACGGACGTGTTTATCCTCTTATTGTTAAAGCTTCCCTCCTTTTTCTTAGTGATGCTGGAAAGCTGCCCAGACCTGCTCCTTACAGGCTGCTTGTGGCTGTCTTCTTGTTCGTCTTTCTGTTTTTTCTTTCTTCCTTTCTGTCTGTCTGTATGTATGTTTGTTTGTATGTATATGTATGTATGTATGTATCTATGTATATCTGTCTTTATGTCTGGATGTCTGTTTATTTTACCGTCCCTATATGGTTATTTCTCTCTCTCTCTCTCTCTCTCTCTCTCTCTCTCTCTCTCTCTCTCTCTCTCTCTCTCTCTCTCCCTCCCCCTATCACACACACACACACACACACACACACACACACTACAAATATCACAGAGATTGGCTTAAAAACACGTCAGCAAATCTCACGTGGAAAATGGCGGAAGTGTCTTTGGCCTGAAGGTTGCCTCACTCCAACACTCAGAGGCGATGGTACTTTCTCCCACTTCCCCTGTGATGGTTTAGGCGGCAAGAAGGAAATTTGATGGAGTTTGCACCCTGTGACCCGCCATTTGTTACCTTTCAAGTCTCTTCTTCTTCCACCTAATAAAATAATGGTTTCTAAATGCTCCTTTGAAGTGCTTTTCGTCTCATTTTGCCGATGTGTTTGTTGATTAGGTTATCATTCATTTTCCTCTATTTTTCTTCGTGGTTTCCTTATGGCTGTAATTTTTTTCCTCTGTAATTTTCTCTACAAAGAGGCAAATAAATGCAGGGCTAGTCTTTTTTCTTGCTTTCTCTATTAACGTCATTATTTTGTTTCTATTTACAGAGGTGAATGTATTTCTCATTACTTCTCATACTTACTCAGGGCGCAGATGAACTGAGCTGCCACTCTTTGCTTTTTAGTTTCTCTGTGCACAGGTGAATGCAGCCCTTTCTCTTTATTTTCTTACCTTATCTATGCACAGGTAAAGACAACATTCACTATTTACTTTCTTTCTTTATGGCAGTTCAATGTATGTCATTTTTGTCTCACTCTTTCTATGAATTAACTCCTCACTCGCTCTCTTATCTTACCTTCTCCAGGAACGAAGATGAGTGTTTGTCATAATGCTCACGATGGTCACTTATTTTACTTCCCAGCGTAAAGTAACCCGCTCGTTGTTTACAGGTAACAGTTGTGGCAGCGAAGGGCGAGAGTTTTATCGAGAAAGAAAGAATGAAGATTGAAGTATTTTCACAGTGTTCCAGTATCATAGCAGCGTTTTGCTTTTTATCGTAAAGTAACCCGCATCGGTTTGGCGTTTATAGGTGATAATTATGACATTGAAGTGTTACTGTAGAAGAATTATAGAGAAGACGAGAGGGAAGGTTGAATGTACCAAGAATATTCACCATATTGTAGCATCATGGCCACGTTTTGCTATCCAACGTAAAATAACCCGCATCATTTTGGTGTTTATAGGTGATAAGCATTGCATCGAGGGACACAAATAGGAGAATTACCGAGGAGACCAGAGGGAAGGTTGAAGTGTAAATATATCAAGCATATTCACCGTATTCCCGCATCAGGAGTGCGACCTGGTCACATTCAGGCAGTCATATCTCACCTAATTCCATCGACCACATGAATCTTGCGAGGAGGGGAAATCTTCCCGACACACATTCTCTGTATGCATGAATTTCAATCTCCAAATTTTCATCTTCACCAGCCGCTCCAGATGTCGTGTTTCCTGAGCTGGTGACAAGTCTTAGGCCTCGCTGTCCTCTCTGACCTTGAACACCAGGAAAGGCGCTTTGCTCGTACCATGAACCGCCTTGGGTGTATTCATTACTATGTTTGTCTTGACGTTCACTTGTCTGGTGAGTTCATTCGGTTCAGCTTATTTCTTTTGGGTTCATGCAAACGTTATTTTTTTTTTTTCCCGTCCGTTTATTTATTTATTTTTTATTTATTTATTTATTTATTTATTTTTTTTTTTTTGGGGTCCTATCATGCCTGTGCTGTCTTTCGATCCACTACAGAGGAGGTATTTGTGACAATCTTCTAACCGTCCAAGGCTTTACTTTGATTTTCCGTTTTTTTAATGTAAGAATGTCTTTGGTCAAGGGCAAAAAACTGTTAGAAAAAAAGCAAGATAACAGACCGTAGAGGAGACAACACAAAGACAAGCTCATAATTACCTAGAATTAACTAGTATTACTTTGCCAACAAGTATCATCTTCGCCAGGCATATCACAGAGCCGTGTGTCTCCAGCAGGAGGGCGTACATTGATTGCCACGCTCTTTATCTCACCTTAAAGCTGGGAAGTCTGAGTGTAACTCTGCTCTGTCACAATGGTGGTGTCACAGTGAAAGAGGCGACTCAAGGAAGGGATCTTGTTGCCTGTTCTCGCTGCCTCCGCCACCCATCGCACCGAATCTGTTATGCAAGTCGCTGGGATTCATTAGTGCGTTCACTGGAAATGTTAAAATCTTTTCCTGTTACCTTTTCACTTCCGGGAGGGTCGGGAAACTTTTATTTTATTTTATTTTATTTATTTATTTATTTTATTTATTTATTTATTTATTATTTGTGTTGGCCTTCTGAGGACGACTGTTGAAGCCAGGATTGATAGCACTGCTACAGGCTCGTCACTCGCCAGCATTATTCTCGATTAACGTGATAAATGTACTGATGATATTATGTTGCTGTTTATTGCAAGAAAGTCTTCCAGTGACAGTCATATTCTGAGTATGATTGCCTTTGCTCTAATGTTTGAGTTAAATACGTTTTTTCTTAATTTGTAAATACCAACGTTATCATACGAAATATAATAAATACACCAGCAAATTGTACTAACTAAAATATATATCAATGACTTGGATAGTGGAATTAGCAGTGATGTTAGTAAATTTGCGGATAACACAAAGATAGGTAGATTAATTATGTCAGAATCGGATGCCATCCCCTTGCAGGCAGAATTAGGAAGGATGAATGAACGGACGGACAGATGGTAAATGCAGCTTAATATCAACAAATGCAAAGTACTTAGCGTAGGTAGAGGAAACCCACACAGTAGGTACACAATAAACAACCAAACTCTGGTAGGTACAGGGTACGAGAAAAATTTAGGAGTTATAGTTAGCTCTGAACTCCGTCAAGGAAAACAATGCATTGAGGCCGGAAACAGAGCAAATAGGGTACTAGGATTCATTTTTAGGAGTGTTAAAAAGTAGAAGGCTGGAAGTAATATTAAAATTATACTTGGCGCTGGTCAGACCTCATCTAGACTACGCTGTGCAGTTCTGGTCCCCACATTACAGGAAAGATATAGGTCTATTAGAATCAGTACAGAGGAGAATGACTAAAAGGATACAGGGGATGAGGAGTATTCCTTACGAGGCGAAATTGAAGCTGTTAAATCTACATTCTTTAGAGAGACGTATGTTAAGAGGGGACCTGATAGAAGTCTTTAAGTGGTATAAGGGACAGGGTTATAACAGGGAGAACGTAAGTAAAATTCTTAGGATCAGAAACTAGGACAGAACAAGAAATAACGGGTTCAAACTTAAAAAATTTAGGTTTAAGAAAGAGATAGGAAGAAATTGGCTCTCAAATAGAGAGGTAGATGAGTGGAATGGACTCAGTAATCATGTTGTTAGTGCTAGGACATTAGGGAGCCTTAAGAGAAGATTAGACGGGTTTATGGATGGGGATGATAGATGGAAATAGGTAGGTATATTTCATACAGGGACTGCCACGTGTAAGACTGGTCGCTTCTTGCAGCTTCCCTTATTTCTTATGTTCTTATGTTCTTAATGTAGTAATTATTGTGGAGATCGAAACTTCACTTGACTTTATTGTTTATTCATTGTTTGCAATCATTCATGAGTCTGAAAATGAAGTGAAGTTGTCAGTGGCAGGCGCAGTGATAGATATCATTATTTACTGTTAATAACCCGAGTATTGTTAAATGGCAGTGATGTTCCCTCTAAGGAATATATTTCCAAACTCTTCTACGCCACAACTCCACTACTTTCAAAGGACTCTACACAGACGAATTTATACGAGCTTTTTTACGGTTTTTTTTTTATATTTATAGTGATATATTAACACAATTTCCACACCATTAACAGGAGAAACGCTTCATAATACAGCTAATCATCTTTGTAGCCTTTGAAAATAGTCGTCATGAAGTTAGGTGGGTTGTTAAGAGTGTTTTATGGTATGAGTGACAGATTAACAAGATTTCTGTATTACTGACACGATAAACTCTTGGGAACATGGTACTCATCTCTGTGGTCTTTGAAAATAGTCGTCGTGAAGTTACATTGGTTTTTAAGAGTGTTTTATATAGTGCTAGTGATAGATCAACGAGGTACATTACTGACACGAGAAACACTCTTGGGAACATGGTAGTCATATCTGTGGCCTTTGAAAATACTCGTGGTAAGAGAGTGAAGCGTTGCAGTGTGTTAACTTAGAGTTTGAATTAGTATTGCTAAGGCATGTCTTTATATTGATAATAGCATGACGTGTACTGAAACATTAATACGTAACTGGCATAAACATTTCTTACAGTGGCTAATTAATGATAACTTTTGAATCCGAAACAGGAACGTAAATGAGTCTTGCTCCTCCTCCTCTTTTTTTTTTTTTTTCTACTACTACTATTATTAACTACTATTACTACTACTACTACTACTACTACTACTACTACTACTACTACTACTACAGGGATGCTCTAAACATATTAATTACAGAGATACGCTAAATATATCCATTACATCTTAACACATCCATGTGAAGCCTGAACACAACAGTCACAGCGAGAGGTTGACTCCTCCGCCCTGATCCGACAGCCAGCCGCCGAGTTGCTGTTTACGGAATGAAGGTTTTCACCAAACGTCCCGCCTGATGGTTTTATTCCCTCGTAAAGGAGATCATCGCTCGCTGCGCCGCTTAATGCATCACCAAGCTTGTCTCGCTCAAGGTTAGAGCTGCGGAACTATCAGAATTAGGCTTACCACTTCTTAACCCTCAGTCTTTGGTTGTCTTGACTTGATCTAACCTAACATAGTAACTAGTAACTCCACTATTAAAGCCGCGGTGCATTATTGTTAGACTTCGTAATTATCAACTCAGAGTCTTTAGTTATCTATTGTGATGTTATGTAACCTGGCTAATACCTCCACTATCAAAGGTGCTGTGTGTCAGTGTTAGTCTAAGTGCTTTCTATCCTTGAATCTTGAGTACCTTGGATAGGTATAAATAGGTAGGTTTGTTTCATACAGGGACTGCCACGTGTAGGCCTGATGGCTTCTTGCAGCTTCACCTTATTTTTTTGTGCTCTTTCTTTTGTTTTAATCTTAACTCTCTCTCTCTCTCTCTCTCTCTCTCTCTCTCTCTCTCTCTCTCTCTCTCTCTCTCTCTCTCTCTCTCTCTCCACTAAATGAATCAAATGAAATGCACAAAAGCTGTCAAGTATTTGCCGCCCCACACAGGAATCTCCGTCAGCAGGTGGCGGCGCCTGTGGTGGGGACGCGGGGTAGAGGGAACGGCTTCAACTTTGTCCCAGCCTTTGTCGTAATTGGGTGGGTGAGTAATAGCATTATTGCCCGCTAACTGGGCCGCTGTATGACTTCATGAGATAATATGGATCCGTCACCACCACCACCACCACCACCGCTGTATGACTTCACTGGTTGGTTCACGAGGTAATATGGATCCGTCACCGCCACCACCACCACCACCACCACCACTGTATGACTTCACTGGTTGGTTCACGAGAAAATATGGATTCGTCACCGCCACCACGACCACCACCACCACCACCACCACCACCGCTGTATGACTTCACTGGTTGGTTCACGAGATAACATGGATCCGTCACCGCCACCACGACCACCACCACCACCATCACCACCACCGCTGTATGACTTCACTGGTTGGTTCACGAGATAACATGGATCCGTCACCGCCACCACCACCACCACCACCACCACCACCGCTGTATAACTTCACTGATTGGTTCACGAGATAACATGGATCCGTCACCGCCACCACCACCACCACCACCACCACCGCTGTATAACTTCACTGGTTGGTTCACGAGATAACATGGATCCGTCACCGCCACCACCACCACCACCACCACCACCACCGCTGTATGACTTCACTGATTGGTTCACGAGATAACATGGATCCGTCACCGCCACCACCACCACCACCACCACCACCATCAATAGCGCTAGCATCGCCACTAGTGATATGCTTGTTTAGCACAGTTTTCTTCTGATTAATACGTAGACGGGGTGTTTATTAACTAAATATTAACTAAATGGATCTCGTTTGACATTTCATAGTTAATTTTATAGTCCCTAACGTGGAATAAATACACAGATGCATTTCAACAGAGATTATTTGAATTCACACTCTACATTACATGAAAGGAACCGTGCAGTTACAACGTAAGAGATCTGGAGCCATGACCCTTGAGTCCGTGACGTGAAATGAATACCTAGATGGAACTCAGCAATTAAGAGCCTTTGATTTCATGCTTTGTAACGTTCAATATCACCCACGTGCTTGCCGGGACGGACACGCGCAGCTACAGAGTGAGGTGCTTAGCCAATAATGAACCTTTAGCTCCAAATTTGTATTTTGTTGTGTGAGATGTGATTTCGTGTTCGCTAAAGCTTAATATCATCCACGTTCTCACGATTTCCTTTTACTCTTACTTTTTTTTTCTTTTTTCATGTAGTTGCTGCTCTGGCCAAGGACAACGGAAACTGTTAAAAAAAAAATACTAAAAATGTCAAATCCTAAAAGTGTCAGTCACGTAACAAGTCGCAGAGTTAAACATTGAGACAAACAGCGAATAAAAAACCTTCCAATCCCTCACGTGAAGCTGATACGTAGACAGATTCCACTAATTAAGGTACCTGACCTCATACTCTCCAACACTCAGCATCATCAAGTGTTTACGAGGAAGGAAAGATGCAGGTGTCGTCTCCAGTGAAGAAAACGTTCCATTGCAATTTCTCTCCCTGCTGTTTCCCTTTGCTGTATCTCTGAGTGGATAATCGCCGTCCAGTGTCAGCGTTCTTTCGTGACGTCCATGTAACGTTAACTATGACCTAAGAGTAATCAACCATCCAACCAGTAGTTCCGTTTTTTTGCCTCACACACACACACACACACACACACACACACACACACACACACACACACACACAACACACACACACACACACACATACACACACACACAGACACACACACACACACACACACACACACACACACACACACACACATATACAACAACAACAACAACAACAAGGCACGGCGCCTCAAACATTTATTCTCAGGTGTGTATCAGAAACGCTTTGCTTTCACACCACGACTATTTTCAAGGTCATAGAGATGATGACCCGGGTTTTCAAGCTTGTTTCTTCTCTTAGTAATGTAAAAGTGTTCTTAATCTGTCAGTATAACCTTAAAAACCCTTGAAACTCGTGTCACTTCATTGCGACCATTGTAAGCAATAATGGTGAGAGAGCAAAGTTGCCAGGCTGTTGGGAGACAACGGGAAACCAACAACACGAACAAAACAATTTTTTTTTTTACCCAATTCTTGTTTACATCCAAAACTTATGTGGTATGTGTTTTGAAAAGCAAGCGCAATTAAAAGGCGCGAAAATTGAGGATTTGAGTGTGCGGGGGGGTAGGAGGGAAGGGAGAAAGGTGACGTGCCTTGCAGTACTGAGACACACACACACACACACACACACACACACACACACACAAATAGGGCAGTTAGATATTTACACACACACACACACACACACACACACACACACACACACACACACACACACAGGGCAGTTATACACTTAAACGCGCGCGCGCGCGCGCGCACACACACACACACACACACACACACACACACACACACACACACACACACACACACACACACACACGGCAATTATACACTTAAACGCGCGTGCACACACACACACAGAAACAGGACAGTTACACACACACACACACACACACCACGTTATCCTTGCCGCCCAGCCCTGCCGAGTCCTGCCGAGCCCAGCCCAGCCCTGTCTCTGCTATGGTAACAGTCTCTCCCCGTCAATATTTAGCGTAAATTTCAGGATTTCCAGCAGTTTCCAGGTGTTTTCTAGACTCGGGATATATAGTACTAGGAAAGGGAAGAAAGGTGAAGGGTAGAGGAAGAGTATGCAGGGTAGAAAAGGGAAGAGGTACTGAGGAAAGGAGGAAAAAAAAAAAAAATTCGGCGCGGTATCATTATTCTTTCCTTTCTACTGATGGAGTTAGCATTGTTTTGATATTTGATTTATTATTAGGAAACTATAACAAGTAATGACACATAATAAAATCCAGTCTAGATGTGTTTTTGTTTGTCGAAAATAAACCGGTTCGTCATTTTATATATTTTTACATTTTTTTTTCTTAATTAGCACGCCTAGGATTGTATTGGTATTGGATTTAAGACTTAACAAATATAAGAAACATGTACCAAGTAATAATATTCAATAAAATCTAGTGTAGCGATGCGTATTTTCAAATTTAACATACATCCGTTGCTAAAAAATGAAAAACTATTTTCTTTATACGACGAGCAATTCGTGTTTTTTTTTTTTTTATTTGTCTGGAAAGGAAAAAAAAATTGTGTTCAGAATATATAATAGGATTTAGTTTGGCTGTGTTTTGTTTCTAGATATTATAATGTTTTTGTAGCACCGTTCGTAAATAATACAGATTTTGGGGGGATATTTCGTTATTATTACTGAGTTCGGTAATCTTTTTATATTTTGGGTATTAGCTGAAGTAAACGGCGAGTCAGAATTTGTAGTGCATTCCAGTCTGGGCGTCTTCTTTCTTCTCGTGATTTTCAAAAATTACGTTACGTAAATATAGGTGCAGTCCCGTTCAAGAGCGTTTCGTCTCGTCTACCACCAACACAATCAGGACCCAGACCGAGACCTTCCCTCCTACCAGTCTGTCTCTCTTCGTCAACATTTCCCTCATTTTCCAGGGTTTTCCGGCCCAAGTATGAAATGCGTAGATTGCTGTAGTGGGAAGAGGAAAAAAAGTGAGGAATAGAGGAGGAAGAGGAAGAAGGAAGGAAGAATGAAGGGAAGTAACGGTGGAGTGATGGTGGTAGTAGTAGTAGTAGTAGTAGTAGTAGTAGTAGTAGTAGTAGTAGTGGGAAGAGGAGGATGAGGAGGAGGACGAAAAGAAGAAAATGACGAATAGGAGAGGAGAAAAAAGGAAGGAGGAATGAAGGGGACGCAAATGATTGTGTGGTGTGGTGGTGTGGTATGGTGGTGTGGTGTAGCGAAGCATTCATGAATTAAGGGTGGAGGAGGCGCACCTGCAGGCGCAGGCTGGCAGGGCGGCAGGGGGCGCCTGGCCCTGCCTTGTGCTGTGTTGTGAAGACGGAAAGCCGCTGAGTGTGAGATGGAATACTTAACTTTCCTTTCTTTTATGATGGGTTGCTAAAAGCTGATTCTTGTGGTGGAGGAGGACAAGTTTAAGTGCTGTAGAGACAGTGAATGGCGTTGAATTACAGGTATATTTTGGAAAAGATAGATGTGTCAGAGGTGAAAATAAGCTTTGCAACATGAGAGTTTCCAAGGGAAGCGGCTCACAAACAAACAAACAGTACTTCATTGTTGAGACATAAATGATGCACGCCTTTCTCTCACGATCCGAGAACTCCGTGTGGAGGCGCGCCAAAACATTATTATTTAACCACACACACACACACACACACACACACACACACACACACACACACACACACACACACACACACACACACACACAGCAAGCTGGCGCTGCTTGGACATTCAATTCGTGGGCCACTTTGCGCGCCTCGCCCAGTGGTCGCGGGAATTTCATCAAGCGCCTCGTGGGCAGCAGTGTGAGCGGCACGCGAGGCCAGGCCCTGTGTGCCGCCGTGCGCCTTGCTCGCCTGGCATTTCTTTTGTCAGGAATTTGGCATCGATAGTGTTGTCAGTAATTCCATAATGTGCAGCATTTGGTCTGTCTCAAGTAACAAAATAATGAAATGTGATGTGTTTGAAGAGCACTGCGGTCTTGGCTCTTACATTTTTTAGTAGAAAGCATTATTGCATGAAGTGTTATGTATGAACAGCCCGACACTATAAAACAGGCAGATCACCACCACCACCACCACCACCACCACCACTACCTCATCCTTCCCTCCCAGTCCTTCCCATCCTCCATCACATTAGCTTCTTTTTATATCGTGTTTACAGTTCGGGAACCTCCGCTTGGTTCTCTCTCTCTCTCTCTCTCTCTCTCTCTCTCTCTCTCTCTCTCTCTCTCTCTCTCTCTCTCTCTCTCTCTCTCTCTCTCTCGTCTCTACCAGTGACGGGTGACACCGCTGAATGGCGGCTCGTGAGGATGAAGGGATGACAAGTTTCCCTGGAGGGCGATCACTCCCCATCCTCTTCCCTTAACCTCCCAGTAACCCTCGACACTCCTCTGCAGGCTCCCATTCACTCCCCATCCTTTTTTTCCCTTAACCTCCCAGTAACCCTCGTCACTCCTCTGCAGGCTCCCATTCACTCCCCATCCTCTTCCCTCATCTTTTCAGTAACCCTCAGTAACCGCTCTTAAGACAGGTGGAATTTAAATTTTTTTCGTCTTATCAACTCCTTCTCTTCTGATCTTGCTAACTACATGCCTCCCCTCCTCCCGCGGCCTCGCTGCACAAGACTTTCTTCTTTCTCTCACCCCTATTCTGTCCACCTCTCTAATGCAAGAGTTAACCAGTATTCTCAGTCATTCATCCCTTTCTCTGGTAAACTCTGGAACTCCCTGCCTGCTTCTGTATTTCCACTTGTTATGACTTGAACTGTTTCAAGACACTTATGCTGTCATTTTTTACTACCGCCTTGGCCTCTGTTCGGGGACCTTCACCTCAGTGCCTCGTCACTCCTCTGCAGGTTTACAATTCCTCTCTGTCTCCCTGTTTTTTTTTTTTCTCTCTCTCTCTCTTTTGTTTTATCCTCCTCCGGGTTTTCTCCGTCTCTCTTCCTTCTAATTCCTGTCCCGCTCACCACTTTGTAATTGTTGTCCCTTTTGACTCGCTCCTATTGCCTTTCAACCAGTGACTACATCATACCGCACTTTGCTCTCCTTGCATTGATAATCACTTCTGTAGTCATTTTTTTTCTCAGTGTGTCACTTTCACCTCCCTGTTAGTCTCCTTTAATCCTGATAAAAACTCTTGCCCTGATCTTCTTCACCTGCACTCCTGTTCCTCTTAACACTCTTTCCTGAATAGTCTACGTGGTAACCTTCCTCTCAACTACTCATTATATTGGCTTCTCTTTCATCACTTGGATCTTCTTATACATATTTCAGGTCGTCCCTTCCTAAACCATTAAGGTGTTATGGCTCCCCTTCTCTTCCTCTTCCTCCCAGCTCCTCAGTAGCGCCGCCACCCTCCTCCACTCACGTCTTATCCTCTCACCACGGAAAAATAGGACCTCGCCCACTCCTTCCGTTACTGTCTCCCTCTCCTTCTCCCTCCACCCCTTCCTCTCCCTCTCCTTCCACTCCTCCCTCTCCCTCTCCCTTCTCCACTGTTCCCTCTCCCTGCTTCATCCCTCCCACTCCCTCTCTCTCGCGCGCAGTACAGTCATGGTTGCTGGTCACAGTATTATTTAATAAGGAGCACACTGGGTTATTTTCCAGCCCGTGAGCGCCTCTTCTCGTGCAGTCCTTGTCCCCACACACACAGTCTGGATCAGGAAGACACCGCACGCCGCCAGACGGCATTACAACAATGTTTGTTGCTCATTGCTCGAGGCGACTGGTTTGGAGCCTCGTGAAGTCTCGCACACCAGAGAGCCCTTAATGCCAGACTCTGCCGCTGTGAGGCTTGGCATTGTAAAAAGTGTTCACGCTTATATAACACGTTCAGTTCTTGCTAGAAAAAAAATATATATTGCGTAGTTATCAGCACGTAATGGTGACAAGAAGATGACGGAGCTGTGGAACACTAAGAGAGAGAGGCTGGACGGCACGGGAACCAATCACAAGTCGGTATCACCGGGGAAGGAGCAGCAGCAGTCGCGTGTTGTGTGGTTCGTGTGTGTGTATGTGTGTGTGTGTTGTCGACTTCGTGATGAACGGAAGTGGTCGCGGCTTATCTTCGCCATCCGTCACACGCCGGCCATCTTGCTTCGCGGAAGAGACAAAGGTACAGTGCCTCAGATGAGCGGCCGCCATTACGCCAAGAGATGGATGTATGCTCGTAGCTGTGTGGCCTCGCCTGTCTTGCCGTTGGCTTGCCATGAGGCGCCCGCCTCGTCCGGTGGAGTAGGGGAGACGACGTTATGTCATCATTGGGAGAGAGAGAGAGAGAGAGAGAGAGAGAGAGAGAGAGAGAGAGTGTGTGTGTGTGGCTGGGGAGAAGAGGAGAGAACAGGATAAAAGAAAGAATGAGGATGAGACAACAGACAGTAATGCGATGAGCTCTCTCTCTCTCTCTCTCTCTCTCTCTCTCACACACACACACACACACACACACACACACACAGCAGTGATCCTTAAGAGCCAAATAACGGCGTAAATCTCTCCCTTTTAGTGAACCAACTTGCTCGTCTGTTCTTTTCAGAAAGTTTCTGATCCTAGTGAAGCTTGATCGGAAACTTGCTACTTTTTACTGAACAGGTTTTTGTTGTCTTCAAAGTTAAAACGATCAGATTTCTTTTTTCTTCTCTTCTGCGTCTTTTTTTTTTTCTTCCTCCTTGTTTTTGTCATACAGAGCGAAATGGGATACTGAAGGCAAAATGAAGTAATTTTTTTCTTTTTGTTTTGTAGCGTTAATGCGATTTTGACTGGTTTTCGTAATTACTCCCATTTCTATTATTATTATTATTATTATTATTATTATTATTATTGTTGTTGTTGTTGTTGTTGTTGTTGTTGTTGTTGTTGTTTTAGCTTACACTTATTATTGTTTTCCCTCATTCCTCCGCGGCCAGACCCTGCGCCTTCCTGTCCTCATCATCTTACTTCACATCTTCATCTTCCTGAAGGCTGTGCACTTTCCCTCCCGCTCCTCTCTTTCACAAGTCGTCTGCTGAACAATTTCACATCCAGTTACTCTTCACGAGACTTACAATTTCCTGAAAGATTACACCACAAAGAGGGTAAATACAACTCGGCGAAGGAGATGGTGACTTGCATATAGAAGGGAAATTAATTCTAAAAGGAAAAGAAATGATATTCTCTGCTTAACATTTTTGTTTGCTACCAAGTTTGGCAATATTCTTTTCCTCATTTTTTTATTTATTTATTTTTTTTTTTTTTTTCGTTTTATTTACGTTATTTTTCCTTCCGATGTTAAGCGATAAGGACGAGGCTGTTCATTTCACTCGCTTCCTTGAAAAAAAAAAAAAAAGTCAGCCCTTCATTCGTCTCGTCTGAGGCAGTGATTTAGTTGGACATTAATTCTTTGCTTCGAGAGAAAATCCAGAGCTTCAGCTTTTGTTTGGCCTCTCGAAACACTTCATGAAGGACAAGAGTTGTGCTGAGAAAAGGAGAGATGGCGGGGGAGAGGGAAAAACGGGATTGAAATGAAAGTAAGAGAGAGAGGATGAGACGAGACATTGGTGCGATGGGGTGATTGAGAATGAAATCGAGAAGAAAAGGGGAGTGATTAATGAACGAGGAGGAGGAGGAGGAGGAGGAGGAGGAGGAGGAGGAGGAGGTGGCATGGCTATTGGAGAGGAAAGCTGGTGCTCCTTGGCCCCATTGGCGGAGAAGCTGCGAGATCCTTTGTGAGATTTATTATTGCCGCCAGTGTGTGTGTGTGTGTGTGTGTGTGTGTGTGTGTGTGTGTGCACTGAAAAGAATTATGGACAATGGAGAAATTGTAGCGGGGAAGGAATCAGAAGTGAGTCTGATAGCGTTTTTTTCCGCCTAAGGCAACGTAATAAATATGAAGAAGCGAGATGTTCTTATTAACAAATGACTAGAATGTTGCGTTCATGAAAGACAAATGGAGGATGAAAACTACGTAAGGGACAAAAATCATAGCTATCCACACACACACACACACACACTGAACCCGTCTAAGCTTGGGCTGGAAAGAGGGAAAGTTTTGGCAATGTTTTGCCAGACTGGAGAATTACGGACAAGGGGCGGCGTGCTGCTCCTGGCCGTGGTGATGGAGCGCTTCCTAGTCAACGCCGCCGTGGTCTTTGTCATAATACATAATTATATAAATCTAGACTGTATTGAATGTACCTATGTATGCAGATTAAGTGCGTCTTTATGTACACGTGCCGCCTATTGATTCAATGAGCCTTTACTAATGTATTCAATCTTCTTCCTCGAATCATCGCCAGAAAACAAAGGCGTAAATTTCACCTTCCGGTTTCTAGCACTCCCTCTGCCACAGTGAATGTCACACACACACACACACACACACACACAACACACACACACACGCACACACACACACACACACACACACACACACTGTCGTCAGAGAGAGAGAGAGAGAGAGAGAGAGAGAGAGAGAGAGAGAGAGAGAGAGAGAGAGAGAGAGAGAGAGAGAGAGAGAGAGGTGATTTGATTTGATTAATTTATTACGCAAATAACGTCAGACATCATAAGATAGAGAAACTTAATTACTGTTGCAAGCTAAAGCAAATGGTACGCTCACACACTCACCATTCGTGCACCCCACCCACCAATCCACACTCACACAAAAGCAACCGATGCCACGCAGGGCACAGGGCATCAGGAAAAGCCACTAAATCGAGGGTAACGCACGAGAATCTCATCGAGATAATCGGGCACCAGAATATGACGACAGACAGCATCCAGCGGCAAACCTTGGGTTAGGAGGTGCCGAACAGTGGGGCACACCAGGCAGTAGTGCTCGATGGTGTTGGCAAGCGGTGTGCGGCACAAGCGACACTCTGTGAAGGGAGGCTCGCCCTGTACCCCGGCAATCTGCCACGGCGGGCGGTAGCCCAACCGCAGACGCGCCGAGACAATGTTGTGCCACCGAACCGTAAGACCCCGGCAACGGTACGTGTACTTGTGGCGGCAGACCATGATATGATGGTGATCATGTTGACCATGACCATGTTGATGGTGATACTGTGGGGCCTGTCAGTATCCTTGCGACGCCGCATAGGTAGGAGAGCGGCGGGGAGCGCTGGAGAGGTGACATGGCAGGGAGAGAGGACGACCATCACCTTGCGGAGGTAGGCGGCAGGCATCCTTCGCTAGGCGGTCAGCTGTAGCATTGTGACGTAAACCAACATGATATATTACCAATATAAACTTGACACACACATTGCGAGCAGTCATTAATGCTAAAAAGGAAAGAATCTGTTGAACTACTATTAGGTGGGTGGGACGGGTAGCAGAAAGGGACTGAAGGGCCTTTGAGTCACAAATAACAACTGCATTCACTCCCCTCTGACACACGAGGCTAACAGCATTCAGGATAGCATAGAGCTCACACAACGTTGAGCTGGAGTGGTTTCCGAGCCGACGGCCGACCCAGCCACCTGGAGGTGGTTCCAAGTCAGGTGAGAAAACCGCACCACCAGCCGCTCCATCCGACTGGAGAGACCCGTCAGTGTAGAGGCGATGAGCTGTGATGGAGGACGTCACTGTCGCCACGTGTTCCAAGGCCAGCTGCAGCTGGAGAGGAGGCGGATCTGACTTGGTTGTAGGGGTAAAGCTCACCTCAGGCGCTGGTAGCATCCACGGGGGTGGGCCTGGGGACACGGCAGCGGCAGAAACTTGCAAATTAAGGCTCCCGAGCAGAGAGGAAACAGACACAATAAGTCGGCGACCAGTGGGCAGAATAGGAGGGACTGGTGGAGTAGGGCCAAGAGAGCTCCTGATCAGCTGCGTGTAGTGTGGCGAGAGAAGTGGAAAGTGAAGACACTTGACTGTGAGGCAAGTAACATTTGAATATATTCTATCAACTAAGGGCGGGAGCCTCAATTCACGCTGCATGTTTACAATCCTGGTGGTCACGGGGCATCCAACAATGATTCTCATCGCTCTATTCTGAAAAATTTGCAGAGGCTCTAAAGCAGCCTGAGGTAGTTGAATCAAGGCAGGGGAGAGATAATCAACAACAGAGCGAATGAAAGTGACAGAGATAGTACTGGTCACAAAAACGCAGATGCTGGAGGACTTGTTGGTGAGCCACTGAAGAGGGCGAAGTCGTCGCTGGAGACGATCCAATAGGTCACTAATGATGGGATGGGGCTGACGCCGGGCAGGGAGGACTGCTGAGATCTTGACTGGAGCTCCGAGGTAGCTGTACTGAGAGAATAGGGGGATGACGCTGCCACCAAAGGTGAAGTCCGGCAGTGCAACAGGGGGCCTGTTCCTGATACCCTGTGCCCTGCGTGGCATCGGTTGCTTTAGTGTGAGTGTGGATTGGTGGGTGTGGTGCGCGAATGAGAGTGTGTGAGTGCACCATTTGCTTTAGCTGACAACTGTAATTAATTATCTCCATCTTATGGTGGCTGAGTCACGAACTGGAGTGTCGGAGAGATGCAAGACATCCAGCCAGGCGAGGGGAAAAAAGGCGCCGTGAAGTTGTGGTGTTTGCAACTCACAGGCTCTCCACTGAAATAGCAAATAGCGACTTTATTTGACGGGAGGAAAAAAAGTTATAGTATGGCTTTTATAATGCTATTTTTTGAAAGAGTGGATGTGATGTTGGAAAGGAAGATGGCGGACAGACGTTCCTTGATTTTTATTTGATACCTTGCGTAGTTTAACTTCGTATTTTTCATATTCCTTTCAGTGCAATTTCTACGCTTTATTTAGGTCAAAGCTGCCTTAACATCAGCTCGACACTCAATGCAATAAATATGCACACATAAAAAAAAATATACATTAAGGCTGTACTAAGGTAGAATATAACAACCGTGCTGATAATCCCTTTTCTTTGCAGGTAAGTGTGCCGTCACCTGTGTTCACGGAGGTCAAGGTAAGAAGCCACTGACCCACCACTCCTGCCCGCCACTCCGTCTGCTCGCCTTCACTTGGGTTCGGTGGAGGTGTTTCATCGTCTTCGTTAAG